>NC_068439.1:48085375-48385375 GCF_023373465.1 Oncorhynchus keta | reverse complement strand
GTTTAGCTGTGCCTCACGTAATACAACAAATGATCTATTACCAGTGTGATCATCATATACCTAAAATTGAAATCAAATGTTTAAATGGTCTGAGATGAACAACATATGCAGGGCATTTCAAGCATAGTAAATAGGCATATGCGGTGATAAGTGTATTGGGCCTACAGCACAAACCTCATTGCTTCATAACTGTTTTTAATTGCTTAACGTTGCATAAGCTTCCGTTTTACAAGTCACGATAAAAATACAAATCTGAGCAGTAGATCTCGGTTTGCATTCGACTCAGGAAGATATCTTGACTCAAAAAGGTTGGTGACCATTGCTATAGGCTATACAATTGCGGGAGAAAACAATGTTTTGATGGCCTCTTAATAAGAAGAGGACACCATCAGCTTTCTATAGGTAAGGTGTACTATATTCATTTCTCAACTTTCCTAATATTAAGCAAATTGCTTCGCTTTACAACCGGAGTAGCCTAACTGGCTGACATGAAAATGAACTGTGGGAAAAGCGTCCTCCATTCGCTATTCAAGCGCATACGGATGACGTCTTTTTTTACACTTCCCCGGTTCTGGTAAGTGCATAATAATTGCCCATTCTAAACTAATTTCACACATTATTTAGTATATGTAAAGACAAATATACACTGTGAATAGTCTGTTCGGGGAGAATATTATCACTTGTGAAGGATGCCCAGCGTGTGGACACGTGCAAAAAAAGAGCATGCATCCCCCGTCTTTTCAAATCATAGTCGGCCTATATGTTTTGATAAGGTTTGTATCATCACAACTAACTAAAGTGTCTCGAGACCCCTGAAACACAATTGGAGAACACATATTCTAGAGAGTCTTGTGAAACATGTGTTCTTATAAGCTCAGTCATCGCGCAATTGCGGGTGAAAACAGTTTTGACTGGCCACTATTTAAAAGAGGATTCCAGCTTTCGCGTGCTGCTATAGGTAATGCTAAATTCTAGAAATTAAGCAAATTAATCTGCTTTACAACAGTATAGCCAACCTGGCCTATTAAAAACTTAACCTCCATTCGCTATTCGAGTACAGGGTACGGATGACGTTTCTTTGTAGGTGCCATTTTAAATGAAAATAATTGCACACATACAGTACCATTCAAAAGTTTGGAAACACCTACTCATTCAAGGGGTTCTTTTTATTTTATACATTGCAAAATAAGTGAAAACGTCAAAAAATATGAAATAACACATATGGGATCATGTAAAGGGGGGTACCTAGTCAGTTGTAGAACTGAATGCCTTCAACTGAAATGTGTCTTCCACATGTAACCCAACCCCTCTGAAATACTTATTTTCCACCATAATTTGCAAATAAATTCATAAAAAATCCTACAATGTGATTTTCTGGATTTTTTTCCCTCATTTTGTTGAAGTGTACCTGTGATAAAAATTACAGGCCTCTCATCTTTTTAAGTGGGAGAACTTGCACAATTGGTGGCTGACTAAATACTTTTTTGCCCCACTGTATAAGAAACAGCATTGTCTGTAAAGGTTAGGCTACTCGGCCCAACAGTCAATAGTGTTAGGTTGACTGGTCTCATTATTGCAATAATCAATCGATATTCAATAAAGATGATTGAAGAAATGAGAGTCTCACTTGGTTAGAATATTCCACCACAATATGCCATCAAATCAAATCTGGTTTGCATTTAGTGGGACTACCATTTGTTTTTCAACAGGACAATGACCCAACACACCTCCAGACTGCGTAAGGGCTATTTGACCAAGGAGAGAGATGGAGTGCTGCATCAGATGACCTGACTTCCACAATCACCCGACCTCAACCCAATTGAGATGGTTTGAGATGAGTTGGACTGCAGAGTGAAGGGAAAGCAGCCAACAAGTGCTCAGCATATGTGGGAACTCCCTGAAAAATGTTGGAAAAGCATTCCTCATGAAGCTGGTTGAGAGAATGCCAAGAGTGTGCAAAGCTGTCAAGGCAAAGGGTGGCTACTTTGCTAAATATAAAATATATTTAGATTTGTTTAACATTTTTTTGGTTAGTACATGAATCCATGTGCTATTTCACAGTTGATGTCTTCACTATTATTCTACAATTTAAAAAATAGTACAAATAAAGAAAAACCCTTGAATGAGTAGGTGTCCAAACTTTTGACTGGTACTGTATATTAGTAGGCTATATGTAAAGACCAGATTAAATTGAGAATAGTCTGATGGGTGAGAATATCATCAAGGGCTTATCAAATTGTAAATGAGACTGATGAAGTATGTGCAGCCTGCGCAAGAAACAGAGCAGACTTTTTCAAATCATCATTAGAGTTGGATCATTCAAGTTAAAAATGTATTAGTAATCAAAACATATAGCCTAACAGTTCATATCACAACTAAAGTTGCATAAATAACTAAATTAAGCATATAGGATGACCCATTTCTTTGTTAACCACACATGTGCGCACTCCCTCAAATGTGACCCGTTTCAGGAAACTAGGCGTATGTCGAGTCATTAATTCACAGGAGAGCCATTTGAGCATAAACTTGTTTTTTGGCAGAAATGCCTTCCCGAACACGTGAACTTTCATGTGCCTTAAAAACAAACTCGTATGCCATCTGCAAATACAATTGTTAAATTACGAGCATTGTTGGTTTAGCCAAAGAAAAAGTGGAATTTGAGACTGATAGCTAAAGATATGGAGAAAACACAGATTACATCTTCAAACTAAGGGCAACCATGGCATCCAACAGGAGATGCATCCAACCATGCTATATACGGGTACGATAGTCTAGCTAGCTACATTTTCAGATATTACACATCTGAAATTTTGACAGAAAGTGGTTTTATTTCAAGTTAAAGTGTACTGTTAGCTTGCTAAAGTTAGCTGGCTGGCTCACTAGCTAACATTGTGTATGACATTCGTATTTCAGACATTTACTTGACTAGTTATAGCCTAATGTTAGCTAGCTAACATTGAACCTGGTTGGTTAGCTACCTGCAGATTCATGCAGGGGAGTAACATGAGTTGAGATTATGGTTAATTGTTTAGACAGCTGGCTAGCTGCATGCCTTAACAAAAAGACTCCACTTCAATAGAATGGCAGCAACAACTGTTGATAGAAAAAGTACGAGCTGGTAAATTCACTCTGGCTATCTACCCCGATTTCAGACCACTAAGATAGTCTAGCTCCCTGCATTTTCAGATACTACACATTTCTATTTTTGACATAGTCCGTCAGAGCATAGAAAAACTGATGAATTTATGAACGCTCAACACCCATTGAATATGGCCTGTGTCAGTAAACGTTGGCAAAAAAAGTGTAATTAAATTGCTGCCAGCAGCACAGTTAGTCACCAACGCACTGGATCACATGAAAAAACAGCCTAACGAGCTCTGCTAGGGTAAGTTAAATGGTCAGAGTTGGGTGTTCTCTCATTATGTGTCTGGAAGTAGCTAGCAAGCTAGCCAATGTTAGCCAGTTAGGTTGGGCACTTGACTTACCGCTGTGAGGTCAGAACGTTCGGATTAACCCTACAAAATCGTCCAGAGCTTCCAGTGAGCGCTCGGAACGCAAAGCGCTCTGAATTTATAAACGGACGATCTAACAGCACAGTTGCAGTCAACAACAATCTAGATAGCAGTGCTGGTTAGGCTTTTATGTTGAGGGAGTAATGTTTAGTGAGCTGTTCTCTCTCACTTAGATGCCTGGAAGTAGCTAGCAATTAGTACAGAACTTGGATCAACCATTACAGATATGGGTGGGGCTAAAGATGCTTTTATTGAACCTTTATTTAACTAGGCAAGTCAGTTAAGAACAAATTATTATTTACAATGACAGCCTAGGAACAGTGGATTAACTGCCTTGTTCAGGGGCAGAACGACAGATTTGAACCTTGTCAGCTCAGGGATATGATCTAGCAACCTTGCTGTTACTGGCCCAACGCTCTAACCACTTGGCTACCTGCCGCTTAAGAGGGTGTGAACGATGCTGAATGTGTGTAGACAAAGGGCTCTCTAATAGTAGTACCAAAACATTCAAAGGTAATTTTCTCAAAAGTGAGTTTACAAGTTTGTCAACTATCAGAGCAAAATGACTTTCCCATCGTTCCTCAATTGTAGTGTAATTTTGTAGCTCTGAGTAAATACTTTTATCCAATGTAAAAAACACAATTTCAAAATTGTTACATAAGACCGATTTGAGCCACAAATCGTTTGGAGAAAATATCCTTTATTTTATTCAGCTATGTTCAATTGTATTCATAATACTATAAAATAATGCCACGGAATTCTAAGCAAGTCTTGTCTGCTAAATTAACTAATTGCCAGGGCCATTGCATAAGGACGACTCAGAATATGCTATTCTGTTCTTCTGAAATAAGATAGATTTTCTTCATATCATGTTTCTTTGGACCGGACTAAAATAAATAATGGATTTAATGTGATGGTGTAGGCTATATTAAATGGATTTATTTTACTTTTGAAAAAGTACATCTTCCAAAGGTCTGCATCAGTGGCTCTGTAGGCTGTGTGGAAGCCGGAGATACTAAACGTGTTTATGTTAATGTTACCGTGAGACCACCAGTTATTTGCATGACAATCACCGACTGACAAAATGTCATGCCTGCTACAGCCCTAGTTGGGGATTCAGCACAGTCTAGTTGTTACACACTGTGCTTCCTCTCCCTTTGCCGCTCCTTCTGGTCCACTAGCCCCAGGCGCCTTCCAACATTGTTAGCCCTGCTTCACATTAGCATCATTGTCCGTGAGTGTAATCATGGGTAATAACTGTGTAATCATAGGTAACTGTGCTGTTCATAGCGGGCTCCCTCTCTCCCACTTGAATCTCCCCAGCCTCCCCCTAAACTCCCCACCCCTACAAGCAGCCCCTGATGGAAGTAGGGCTGCTGTTTTATTCACGGGGAACCCCCGAAGAGAGGAGAGAGCGGGGACCCATGCCTAACATCAATAAGGCTATGTGAGCCGCGTGTGTCAGAATACGTGTGTGTGTGTGTGTGTGTGTGTGTGTGTGTGTGTGTGTGTGGGACCCCTGCCTTGCATCAATGAGGATGCTGCAATCGGCGTTGCTTGCTGTATTTCCATTTGAAAGCGGAGTGCCATCATGGAAGCCCCGGTGGACCACACTCTCACACTGAGAAGGAACAGATGGAAACGGAGGTTGGGGAAGAGAATAGTTAGATGAATGGTAGGGGGAAATGGAGGGGAGAGTATGGCGGGATGAGGGAGTGGAGGAGAGAGAGTTTGAAAGGAGAGTATGGTGGCGGGACATGGGGAGAGCGCCGTGGAGTACTACAGGAAGGATAGTATGGTAGCGGGACATGGGGAGAGCGCCGTGGAGTACTACAGGAAGCCATGACGTTCCTACTAGTCTGGCCAAATTATCTAGGAATGTAATATTTTTCAAGTGAAGCAAAAATCTAGCGATGATTCAACAGCTCAGAGAATTGAGTTGTACGGTGGTTACTGCGTTTGAGCAATGTGTGCGTCAGGAGAGGGGCACTGTCTGTGGGGTTGCTAACAACCGAACGCATCTGGCTTTCAGGGGAAATGGAGAACTCCTAACTTCCACTTTAAGACGTTAACAAGGCGACACTCCATTTTTTTTTTTTAAATTTACCTTTATTTAACCAGGCAAGTCAGTTAAGAACATATTATTATTTTCGATGACGGCCTGGGAACAGTTCAGGGGCAGAACGACAGATTTGTACCTTGTCAGCTCAGGGGTTTGAACTCGCAACCTTCCGGTTACTAGTCCAACGCTCTAACCACTAGGCTACGCTGCCGCCCCATCTTAACCATTCCACATTTACTGGATTGGTTCAACAGTGCAGAGAAGAGAACCTCCCGTGACAGTTTTATTTTTTCATCGTCAGGACCAGAAAGGAATGCCACTCAGGAGTTTATTTTTTGCCTGCTATTTTAGGTTAGGAGAGAGAACAGAAAGGAGAGATAAATCTAAGATGAAAATGACTTCTCTCAGCACCCCACTGAGAACGGTGTCAGGACAACATTGTCAAAGCTCGGTTGGAATGTGATACATTATTACACGTGTGTGTATGTGCGTGTGTGATATCCTGTGTGCATACTTGTATGAATTCATAGTACCTTTGTGTGTCCTGTGGGATGGCGCTCGAGCAGCCTGTACCAGTAGCAGGTCCATGAAGAACCTGCGTCTGTCCTCCTCTCCAGGTGAAGACAGACTGACCACCTCCCCGTACGTCGTCTGGAACATCAACTTCACCTGGGAGAGACAATAAGAACCATGTCAACAAAAACAGCAGAACAGGCTCATTTACGCGATAGCCAATCGATGTGTGTCTGGCGTATGGAATCAGAATAATTTTCCTGGATTTGCCTAGACTTTACTTAAGTAATATTGATGTTTTGAAGAGCTAAGCAAATGTAATATTGATGACAGTGTTGTAATTTTCAGAGGTAGAAGCAGACAGGTTTTGAATTAAGTTAGTACGGCAAAGCTTTCAACCTATTAAACAAAGGTTCGCCCACGTTGTCGTGAATTTAATATGAGAGCATGTTCTATGAATAGCAGTGTGCCGGGCTCTAAAGTGTGACCAATTTGATCACATATGCAACAAAATATTTAGCTGTGATACCTGGAATTGAATTTGGGGAGCACCAGTGCGACTAGTGGTGTTTTCACATAGTCCTCTTTAAAATAACCAATCTCAGTCCTCTTTAAAGTGAAAGCTAAATAACTCAGTTCCTTTTGTATTCACACTGCCCTTGAATGAGTACTCACTCTTTTGCCAGTTCACTTCAACTATATTGTAGAGCAAGTCCTGGTTGCATTCACATTGCTATGTTTAGAAAGGAACCACTATCTTTTTCCAACATGCAGGTTTTTAGAAAGTGCAGGACAACCCAGTCAATCAGGATGTTTTATCAGACAGCTAGATACCTACTTACCTTTTGGAAGCTAATAAATTGCATTTATTTAAAATATGAGACATAATAATTGTAATCAGAAGATACTGTTAAACATGTACATTTGATTGGTAACAGAATAAATAGCAATAGAATAAGTGCAGAATGAATAATGCTGTAATTGTGAATTGTACATCCAAGGTCGGCCCCTTTAAGAGCTAGAAAAGACTTCGTACCCCATGTTGTCTTTTGTACCCAAACATGTTGTCTCACACCATTCAATCCCCCCCAATCAATAAACAGTTTATGAAGCGCTCTTAGCCTATAGATCACATATCGCAAACAAATAATCTCTCCTAAAAACTCCACACTTTTGAATTTCTGTGCGTCCTCGACAAATCACTAAATCGAATAAAATAATGTCTGCTAACCTGCACATCATCATCTTCTCTCTTGTGGCACCGATGTGGCAGGTGAAAGTGTGTTGCAGTAGTCTAGTGTGTGGCTTGGGAATAATGACAAGCGAACCTGGGGATTTTTCCAAATAATTCAGTTCTTCAAATTTCTGCCCTGGTCAACTACAAGTGCTGCTATTTTGAAGTGAAAACGTCTAGGAGCAACAACGGCTCAGTTGTTAAGTGGTAGGCCACACAAGCTCACAGAATGGGACTGGTGCGTGACGAAGCAAAAAAGTTGTCTGTCCTCGGTTGCAACACTCAAACTGCCTCTGGAAGCAACGTCAGCACAACAACTGTTCGCAGGGAGCTTCATGAAATGGGTTTCCATAGCTGAGCAGTCAAGCCTTAGATCAACATGCGCAATACCAAGCGTCAGCTAGTGTCGCCGCCATTGGACTCTGGAGCAGTGGAAATGCATTCTGTGGAGTGATGAATCACGCTTTAACATCTGGCAGTCCGACAGACGAATCTGGGTTTGGCGGATGCCAGGAGAACACTACCTGCCCGAGTGCATAGTACCAACTGTAAAGTTTGGTGGAGGTGGAATAATGTATGGGGCTATTTTGTATGGTTCCGGCTAGGTCCCTTAGCTGTAGTGAAGGGAAATCTTAATGCAACGGTATACAATACGATTCTGTGAATTGGAACACGGACTGTGAGCCAGGCCTAATTGCCCATCATCAGTGCCTGACCTCACTAATGCGCTTGTGGCTAAATGGAAACAAGTCCCAGCAGCAATGTTCCAACATCTAGTGGAAAGCATTCCCAGAAGAGTGGAGGCTGTTATCATAGCAAAGGTGGGGGGGGGGGACGACTATATTAATGCTCATGATTTAGGAATGAGATGTTTGACAAGCAGTTTTCCACATACTTTTGGTCCTGTCGTGTAGTTTGTACTAGCATTCAAAGTGGTTTTGAATATACTGACTCAACAAGACAAAAAACCGGTTGGGCCAAAAAGTCATGACACTTCAGGGGGGGGTCATTCAAAGGTCACAGCCGAGTCAGCTCAAGTTACCGATCTGGTATTGAACCCCAGTCAGTTACACGATTAGAGACCATGTTAGCCAACTAAGCTAAAGCCTAGGTGTTAATATTGGGAGCTAATAGAAGTCTTCGGGTCTCAGGAAAGGTTACTCATCTGGCAGGCATAGTTAAACGACTGTATAGTACACAACCCTAGACTTCCAATCACTGTGCAGAATACATTGAGGGAGGGCTCACACAGCTTCTATTCCACAGCCTGCTGTTCACTTCCTACCATGCCTTCCTCAGTTCCACACATTGATCCTCGTTCTTTGACAAGTTTGTTTTCTCCGTTCCCCTCTGTTCTCCGGTCTTTCTTGGCCCAGAGATTCCTTGACAAGGAAAGGAGAAAACGAGGGAAGGAGAAAGGTAGCATGGTAGGCAGGGAGAAAGGGAGACAGAGCACACACCAGCTAATGATTTTACTCCTGCATAGTCAAGGCTGTGGGGTATGGAGGGATGGGTGGAGTGAGAGAGGGATGAACAGAGAAGAGGGAGGGAGGAGAGGGCTCTCTGGCTGAGGATCAGTAGAGCAGCGCAGTAAAGTCAAGCAGAGCCTCTTCTGCTCTGGAAGAATAACCGATCCTCTGGTCTGCTAAATTACAAAAGGTATTCATGTCTCCCTAATTCTTTGCTTCCCCAGCCCTCTCCCTGCTTAATTCTCTCCTTCCCTCTTCTTGCTCCTTCACTCAAGCTCCTCATTTTCTCTATAGAACAAGTGAGAGAGGGCTGCAACTTAATGAGACTCATATGAATGGATCCATAAACAAATATTGAAAAGGGAAAGGGACAATAGAGAGAAGATGATTCAGTATTGCTGATTGTGTGTGGTGTGCTCAATTGCTCCATTGAATTACAGCTCGAATATGGCCTCTGCGTCAGCTAAAACATTAGTACAAAGAGAGCAATTACCTTCACGCCCTCTCCGGGCGACATGATTGGAGAGGGCATTCATTGTTTTCTAAGAACCCAAAATGGACTCTTCATTTCACACTTTAAAGGACTCAAACAAAGAAACTAATACATAGCGCGTCACTGTCTGCTGCCATTGTTTTCAATGACAGCGGAGATCTATGGTGTCTCTCAGGACTTTACGACAGAGACATATACATGCTGTACTTCAAAAGCAGCTAGTGCTCATTGATTGGTTTATTGATCGGAGATTAACTAATCAATGGTCTCACCCCCATACTTGTGTTGGGCTTTACAATCTCTTGAGAATAGAATTAGCATGGATTAAGTGAAGAGGTTGTGCCTGCTGTTGATGCGTTTTGAAACACACTCCTGCCATCACCACCACCACATGCTTCTGCCAGCTCCACGGGTGGGGGATATGCGAGAGAGAGTGAGAGCGAGCGACAGGGATGATTCTACAGAGGTGTGACAACGCTGGCAGATCACCAGAGCACACACTGGGACTGCGCTGCCTCTGAAGCCCAGCTATGAGTCACTCGGATCAGGCACAAAAAAACAACAACAAAAAAACAGGTACCTCTAACCCCCAACCTCCATACTTCTACCACCACATCGACCCACCTCTTGTTCGGCTTGAAAGCACTGTGTTCAGCCTCCGAGACCGCTTACCAGCCACCAACCACGCCCCACCTCCATTACTT
Organism: Oncorhynchus keta; assembly: GCF_023373465.1. Lineage (NCBI taxonomy): Eukaryota > Metazoa > Chordata > Actinopteri > Salmoniformes > Salmonidae > Oncorhynchus > Oncorhynchus keta. The sequence goes on along the minus strand of NC_068439.1, from coordinate 48,375,388 downwards.
CAAGTACCACCACTCTACCTCCAGCCCAGATGTGAGGACATGGATCCCTGACATGGAGGACGCATGCACTCAAAGAATTGGTCTCTATTGGTTGGCCTAACTGTAGGTAGTCTACTCGTGATGTATTGCTTGTTTTTGCACTATGAGATTGTTATTCTTCAACAACACAAAGCCCAAAAGCAAATCAAGTGGAAAAAATAGATTTATTTGAGAAGGACAAATCATAGATTGTTATGCTGGGAAGCAGATGTTCCATCTTCCCTGTCCTCAGTTTTTCTCCACAGAACAAAGAAACAGGATGCCACTTATAACCCCCCCCACCATAGCCTGGAGTAGACAAATCTACTAAATAACAAGTATCCTGCTCCAGACTCAATGTACAGACCAATGAAAACATGGCACACGTAGCTCTGAGTTCAGGACTGATATTCCACAGATTCTAAAACAACTGAACCAACTATTTCCATTGACAATTCCCTATTGACCATTAGAACGCTAGTCTTTTGCATTGTGAATTTATCTTCAAAATATTCTTACAAGATGATGAAAATCGCTAATGTAATAAATTATTATTATTATTATTATTATGTGCTGGAGAGACTAGCAGCTGGGACCACCTGCCTTCCACCTCTCTGTCACTCTCTCACCATCCGTTGTTTTTTCCCTGCCCATCCCTCTCCTTTCCTTCTCTCCCATGCTGGTACTGTAAGAGTGGTGGTGGTCTGTTGGCTGTGTAGGGATGACATCCCATGTCAAGGAGTGTTGCTGAGAGGACAGCTGTCACCTTTGTGTGCCAGAACAACACAACACACTATGACCATCTAAACCCAGTGCCAGAACACCCCCGATGTAGACCGATAGACAGACAAAGAGCAAGAGAGAGAGTGAGAGACAGGAGAGAGTGACAGGAAAGAGAGCAACACCGACAGACAGAGCGAGAGAGAAAGAGACAGACAGGGGAGAGACACTGAGCAAGACAGCTCATTTCCACCAAATGAGGTGGAAACCGACATGCACTTCCTAACCTCCTGCCAACTGTATGAGCAGAGAGACAGTTATTTAATTTGAAAACAAAGCCAAACTTGATAAACTCCCATTTTTATTAGGTGAAATACCACAGTAGAAATATGTGACCTGTTGCCACAAGAGAAGGGCAACCAGTGGAGCACAAACATCATTGTAAATACAACCTATATCTGTTTATTTATTTTCTCTTCCATACTTTAACGATTTGCACATTGTTACATTGTACACAGCCAATAATATAAAATTTGCAATGTCTTATTTATTAATTTAATTTTGTTGTCCATTTCACTTGCTTTGGCAATGTACACATGTTTTCACGTCAACAAAGCCCTTTCGAATTGAGAATTGAGAGAGCGGGCGAGAGGAAGGGCGAGAGGACGCACACAGATACGGATACGGGAGGGGGGGCGAGAGGACGCACACAGATACGGGAGGGGGGCGAGAGGACGCACACAGATACGGATACGGGAGGGGGGGCGAGAGGACGCACACAGATACGGGAGGGGGGCGAGAGGCCGCACACAGATACGGATACGGGAGGGGGGCGAGAGGACGCACACAGATACGGGAGGGGGGCGAGCCGCACACAGATACGGGGGGGGGGGGGCGCACACAGATACGGGAGGGGGGGACGCACACAGATACGGGAGGGGGGCGAGCCGCACACAGATACGGGAGAGGGGCAGATACGGGAGGCCGCACACAGATACGGGAGGGGGACCGGACATTCAACTTACTCTTGAAAGTTTAAATATTTCGAAATTGCACCTTGTGCATTCCACTTGGGTAGTGCATCAGGAGTTCTCCTTGTCATGTCAGTCACTGCAGACCTTAGAGAGCGATTTATAACGTGTCAACTATTTTGTTGTAATGTTTGAGTCACATGAACACAAATAAGACAAATAAGCTTTAAACAGCACTGGTGCCACCCTCCCCCCCGAGGTGAAAAGGTTTGGGAACCACTGAGCTGGAAGACCACTTCCCTCTCTCTCTCTCTCTCTCTCTCTCTCTCATTTGGTTCTTTCTTTATTCCCATTCTAATCCCCGATGAGTGGACTAACTCAATGGCACTCTGCATAGTGGGAGAAGGGATTGACAGATGTAGGGAGAGAGACAGAAGGACAGGGTGGAGTGAGAGGAAATATGATGAAGGACTTGTGTGTTCAGCCTACCTCCTGTGGTAGCTGTGTGTAGCACATCTCTGTGGTGGCGAGGATGAGGAGGGGGGTGAAAGAGGGGACGTCCTGGAGTAGAGAGAAGAAAGTGTTCTTCACCGTGTCGCTGACCGAATCCCACCAATCACAGATGTGGGGCATGAACACCACACTGGGCACGCTCCGACACGCCTCACGGAACACCTGGAACACACAGCCAGACATCATACATTTCCAATGAGTATATTCTGGCCTAAAACAGATGCAATGATATATGTGTGGTAGGGGTGTGTACACATGCATGCATGTTACCTGAGCGCAGGACTCCTCGGGTGTCTTGGCGCTGACAGAGTAGAGTGTGGGCAAGTCTAGGAGGTGGACAGACAGCTTGTCCAGGTGGTGTAACACAGCAGGGGCCAGGTGAGAACTCTGTCCCGAACCGGGGGGACCCGCCAGCAGCAGGCGAGGCCGGTACGACGTGGGCTGGTGAAGGGCTGATCTGGAAGGAGGAAAAGAGAAGGAGAATCAGCTTCCATCTTTTAAATGTGTTCTTACATCACCAATTAGGTTATCAGTCTCCAGTTATTTGAGTTTTGATAAAACTGTTAAAGGACTATCATCTCCATAAATATACTTTTTAATATGATACCAGTAACACAGCAAAACGTTGTTTTGTATTAGACAAAGTCACAACTACATGTTTCATCATTTTTTTGTACTGGTCCCTCGTGGGAAGCAAACCCACAAATTTGGCGTCGCGGGATAGAAACTCTGCTACTGCTCGGTTTAATCGTTAGGCATCTTTTGAGTTCAACATCATTACATTTGAAATGTTTGATGTCGACATTTTCCAAACAGTAATGTATACGCATTAATTAATCAATTATACAATCATGTTGACTTTGGTAAAAAAGCAATCTAACTACATAATGGTAAATCCCGATTGATAAACTGGGTTAATCAATATGTAGCCTAGACAATACAGGTGAAAGCATTGTGTTATTGAGCTTGTTTTGGCTGATTTCACGGGGTTACAGGTGAAAATCTGTTTCCCTTCAAATTTGGGACTTATTTAATTGTACTGATCAACAACATATTGCACATTATCACAAAGTACTAGGGTAGTGAATTGTTGTTAGCTTCAGCTGTAAGCTAGCAACGAAAGTTAGCCTACAAAGCTGGAAGCTACTGGTGTCTTCTAACATTGTTAGGTGTTCTAGCCTATAGTATGAACAGTAATATTTTCTACATGCTGTGTTGCATTATTCAAGTGTGTCTACTTCAGTGCAGCATGAATGGGAAGCGAACATGATGTAGCCAGGACAGTCTAGAGCAGGGATGGGTAACTTTGATGGGGGTGGGGGCCACAAGAAATCTGAACTGATCATGAGGGGCCTCAGTTGCTCGTAAGAGTTCATTTTGAGAGTTCATTTTGTGCAATTCTACAAATGTTTGCATGGGACGTAAAGCAAACTGTAGCAGTTTTAAAACTGCAATTCTATATATTTAGCCAGTGGTGGAGAAAAATGTACTGTTTAACAGCTAATTTCCTGCAGTTCTACACAATTTTCAATAGGGAGGGGAGAAATGTTTGCAGTTTTTAATATGATATCAGAGTTGGACTGACAAACAAAATTAATGGGGGCCCCCGGCAGGTAATTCGACCATGATAACTACAAGTTTAGATAGCTGAACGAAAGACTAATTTACCAATCTAATTTCTTTGCTGACATGGGCTAATTGAGTGACCATCAGTGACTGACAAAAGATAAACTGCTGTTCAACAACCAAATTTCAAAATGTAACCTTGTGTATTGTACTATTCTAACACACAACAGTAAATTGAGACCGACAGTTCCTCATTTATTTATTTTAAAATCTGAGGGCCTTCAAAAGGGGGGCTGCGGGACACCCATCCCTGGTCTATAGCTGGCTCTAGCAATTAGTAAGTAGAGAAGGCAATAGGCATGCACGGTGAGCTTGTGCTATAAAGAGGAAACCAGCGACGTTGATAGACTTTGATCCTCTCAATCAGTATACAACTTGAGACATGACAGAAGTACCGAAAGTAACAAAGATTCTAGTAGTGAACCATTTTTCATGTTCTACTATTGAAAAAGTACACAAGTTCCAGTATACCGTGAAACACTAATCATCTTTGACCATATTAGCCGTCTATATCAGATAAAGTGCTTCTTAGATCGATGTGGATAAAATAGAGAATATTAAATCCACCCTGGCCTATATTGGGGGCGTCAGGTAGCCTAGTGGTTAGAGTGTTTGGACAGTAACTGAAAAGATGCTGGATCGAATCCCCGAGCTGACAAGGTAAAAAAATCTGTCTTTCTGCCCCTGAACAAGGCAGTTAACCCACTGTTCCCCGGTAGGTCGTCATTGTAAATAAGAAGTTGTTCTTAACTGACTTACCTAGTTAAATAAAGGTTAAATAAAAAATTATAAAGAATTTGATGACAGGACTGAATTGTGGTTTGACTGTCATTCTACTTGTTGCCATAAGGTGGCATTAAAACACGGGGTAGAGGCTAGCTGCGTGTTCTGTAGTCAGACTCACATGGTGAAGTGTAGGACGGGTGTGTGTGCCGTAGAGGGGTGTGGGTGTGTCTTTGGGGATCCCGGCTGGAGGTTGTAGATGGAGGGAGCTGCTCCATCAGTCTCCTCTTCACTGACCTCCTCTAGCAGGTGATTGTCAACGTCTAGCAGGGAGGAAGGAAGGAAGGACAGGAGGAAATACTTGTCAGACAAACTGTGTGTGTGTAAAATAAAATGATGTTGAGATATACAAAAATATTTAGGTAATAGATCAAAATGCATATAGGCCTAGGCATGGCCAAATTAACAGGCCTTTGAGCAGAACTTGCTCCGGCAAGAATAAAGGCTAGAGAAAGCTCTGGTGTTCTTAGCCTGTTTGGGGTACGGGGCAGCATTTTCATTTTTGGATAAATAGCGTGCCCAAACTGAACTGCCTCCTACTCTGTCCCAGATCCTAATATATGCATATTATTATTAGTACTGGATAGAAAACACTGAAGTTTCTAAAACTGTTTAGCAGGTGAGACCCTGAAGATTAATCATTCAGATTTTTTTTTTTTTTTAATTTTTAAGTCTTTTCAATATGTTTTCATGGGGAATCCAGAATTCTAATCGACTTTCCTGCAATTCCTACAGCTTCCACTGGATGTCACCAATTTGTAGAAAATGGTTGAGGTTTTCACTTTGTGTTATGGAGAAGTACCATAGCTCAGAACGAACGTCACTTCATGTGTACCTTTTGATAGAGGCGCGTAACCAGAAAAGTAGCGTCAGTTTGTTTTGCTCCTGTATTGAACACATCCCGTCTTCAATTTGATCGATTATATACGTTCAGAAATACCTAAAGTTGTATTACAAAAGTAGTTTGAAATGTTTTGGCAAAGTTTACAGGTAACTTTTGAGATATTTTGTAGTGACGTTGAGTAAGTTAGAAGCGGTGTTTTTCAGGATCAAACATGCCAAATAAATTGACATTTTGGACATATATTGACAGAATTAATCAAACAAAAAGGACAAGTTGTGATGTTTATGGGACATATAGGAGTGCCAACAAAAGAAGTTCGTCAAAGGTAAGGCATGATTTATATTTTATTTCTGCGTTTTGTGTCGCGCCTGCAGAGTTGAAATAGGCTACTCTCATTGTTTACCGTTGTGCTATCATCAGATAATAGCATCTTATGCTTTCGCCAAAAAGTATTTTTGAAATCTGACATGTTGGCTGGATTCACAACGAGTGCAGCTTTAATTTGCTATCCTGCATGTGTAATTTAATGAAAGTTAGATTTTTATAGAAATGTATTTTAATTTGGCGTTCTGCATTTTCCCTGGCTATTGGCCATGTGGCACGCAAGTGTCCCGCCGACCCCAGAGAGGTTAATAGAGACATTAGGAAGATAGCACTACACCTTCCTCCCTAAATGTCATCAACAGGGTTCTAGACTAACTTTTTCCACTGGTGCTGCCAACTTTTTCAGTTGATGGCACCCGTGTTAAACCACTACACACTAATAATGACCTGACCCGTCTCTCATAATATACCTACATTCCATACAGAACCAGGCTAATAATGACTAGCCATCTTAAATTAGCATGCCCTTGGAGTGCTTGACATTCAGGTAAATTTGCCAGGCCAGTGCCAACTGAAAGATACTGGCCCGAATGAAAAGATTACTGGCCCGGGAAAGCAGATGATGCACGCATAATCTAAATGTCATTTACAAGATGCATATAGCCCAGGGGTCCCCAATTACATTCATCTGTGTGACAATTTTTTCTTGGGCGAATGGTCGGGAGAACATAGTTTGAAATAATTTGTAAACTGCAAATTGACGGCAAGAATCCCAAACAGATATAATATTTGACTTAAACCAAATCATTTCAAGCCTTGATTAGCCTACATTGGAATGTGATCACATATGCCTCTGTTTATGCATGGGAATCATTGGGAACAGATATCCAAAATTAACAATCACACAGAGCTGATTTCCTGGTGATTGTGCAGTCATATGTCAAACAATGAAAATTATTTCAAAAATAAATAATAATAATGAGAGAGAGAAGACAAAGTGAGAGAGACACACAGAGAGAGACAGAGATGGATACAATGGGTGTTGGGCCAGTATATTTATTCATTTTGCTCTGAAAATATTAAAAAAATGCCCATGGGATACCGATTGGGGAACCCTGCTATAGCCAATAATGACCAACCCACCATACATAAGTAAGTACATTTTAACTTGACAATATCATATTTCCATTAATTGTTTGGAGGGGGAAAAAATATAAAATACAACCTTGTCGCAATCTCAAAAAGGGTGTTAATTGTTAGCGATTACAAACAGTAGGTTCACACTCAAAATCACACTTTTCTTATAGAAAAACTACACAAATGGGATGTTCCAAGTCCACAACAATGCTTCAACCACATCAGGAGCCCACTTTTGAGGTCTGGGAAGAATAAATTAAAAAGATGGAAGGTGCAGTTGCCCTTTAATTCAATTACACACCTAGCAAGAGGTCGTTTGTTTGGCTAGCGGTGTTTTTTACTATACAATGTACAGTGTAGGCAACAAGTGATGGCAGAGTTTGCTAAACAAATGCCCCGCAATGATAAAAATCATGATGTTCTGCCAAGTAGGCCTACTTCAGTCAACATTTAACTGGGAAGGTTTTTGTAAAAGGCTTTAGAAATTGTTCATTCAAACAGTGCATGATGACTGAAACGCATATAAACAAAGTTTCTACCAAGACTTTGAATGAAACTTTTCGAAAACCTGCTTTGCCTACCCATTGTTGCATACCCTTTGCTGTTTGAATAAATCCTAGGAAAAAAATACCTAATTGTGGCCCTAGCTAAGAGAGAGAGTGGCAAAAGGAGAAAGATAAACAGATTACCTCCTCTACTCTCCCCATGCCGTGTTTCTGCATGGGGGAAGACTCGGAGCAGGACCTCCAGCACCGTGGCCAGTGTGTTGGCTAGTAGGGGGCGTATGTTGGGGGCCAGGGCTCGGCCTGGAGGAGCCTGGGCTCTCTGGGAAGCTGGGACGATGGTCCGCAGAGCATGGCTGAAGTCCCCAGGCCCCAGCACGATGGTACTGTTAGACACAGATAAGATTGATCAATACTTGATCCAAAAGGGAAATTTAGTGTCCACAGATTAAACACATTTCAGGGCGAATTCTAACCTCAAATTAAATCAAATTTTCACTTAGTCATGCTTTGAAGTCAATGGGAGAGACTGCATGAATTGTAACTTAAATGGAAGTCAGAATTCACCCCATACAGACAAGACAATTGATTCCAGTCTATTACTATGTTCTTGTTTTTATTCTTTCAGTTTCCTTCTCCCTGCATGGTTACCTGACGTCCAGCTGCAGCTTAACACTGCTGCCGTAGATCTGGGGGTAGCAACGCCGCAGTGCCACCAGGGCCGCCTCTGTGCAAAGTGCTTTGATGTCTGCGCCACAGTAACCTGGAACAGGGGAGTGGATGGGTTAAATGAATAAACCGAAAAAAGAAGTAGACTAGACATAAAATGTTGTAAACGTTAATAAATGTGAGTTAGTCTCCTACCGACACATTTCTCAGCCAGCTCATTTACAAACTGTTCAGCCAGTCTAGGATTCCAGTCCCGCGTGTGGATCTCAAGGATTTGTCTTCGGGCCTAGAGAATAATACAAAGAAAGAGAGAGACAGACAACACCGACAGACAAAGAGCGAGAGAAATATAGGGATGGAGAGAAAAAGAAAAACATGTTTATAAAAAAAAAACTGTCACTATCGACCCTGCTCACACCACAGTGGGTTTCTGATCAGCAAGGTCTCTCTGCTGAGCTCTGCCAGCTGAGTGTCTCTGTATTTGGTGTCTCTCTGCTGACAGAAGCATACAGACTGGGCTTTGATTATTCAGAATCTCACTGTGAGGACAAACGACAGGAGTCAACCAATTAGACAGCTCAACAGGTAGAGGGGATTGCTATGCACCACTAGGTTGGGACTCGCGCACACAGTCAGTCACACACACCACTGGGGTTGGACTACACAAGTAGCTGGGCTGGGACTGACAAACACACACAACTGGGCTTTGACAGACATGCAGACAAACCACTAGGCTGGGACTAAAGTGTGTTGTACACGCTCACCCAGACACACAGGAGCGGTTGGAACACACACTTAAAGGATAAAACTCATATACATATACTGAGCAAAAATAAACAACATGTAAAGTGTTGGTCCCATGTTTCATGAGCCAAGATTTTTTTTTTAAATCCCAGAAATGTTTCATATACACAAAAAGCTTATTTCGCTCCAATTTTGTACACAAATTTGTTTACATCCTTGTTAGTGAGCATTTCTTATTTGCCAAGATAATCCATCCACCTGACAGGTGTGCCATATCAAGAAGCTGATTAAACAGCATGATCATTACACAGGTGCACCTTGTGCTGAGGGGGAAGTAAAAGGCCACTAAAAGTTTTATCACCCAACACAATGCCACAGAAGTCTCAGGTTTTGAGAGGGCGTGCAATTAGCATGCTGACTGCAGGAATGTCCAGAATTGTTGCCAGAGAATTAGATGTTAATTTCTCTACCATAAGCCACCTCCATCATTTTAGAGAATTTGGCAGTATGTCCAACTGGCCTCACAACCACGTGTAACCACGACAGCCCAGGACCTACATATCTGGCTTCTTCACCTGCGGGACTGTCTGAGGAATATTTCTATCTGTAATAAAGTCCTTTTGTAGGGAAAAACTCATTCTGATTGACTGGACCTGGCTCCCCAGTGTGTGGGCCTATGGCTGCGCCACTGCCCAGTAATGTTAAATCCATAAATGATGGCTTACCAAATGTATTTAAATTGACTGATTTCCTTCCATGAACTGTAACTCAGTAAAATCTTTGAAATTGTTGTGTTGCGTTTATATTTTTGTTCAGTATACTATGACAGCCACAGACAAATGATTGGGATTACAGTATAAAACAAGTACCAACTATGTATTTCATACTGTATTCATCGTGCCATAATCCTATACATGATTGCTACTTCCTCACCATCCTGTCAGGCAGGTTGAAGAGGAACTCCCTGTCAAAGCGTCCAGGTCTCCGTAGAGCAGGATCTATGGAGTCCAGCCTATTGGTAGCGCCGATCACCACGATTTCCCCTCGGCTGTCCAGACCATCCATCAACGCCAGCAGAGTGGACACTATGGAGCTTAAGAAGGGAAGGAGAGAGGGATAGGGAGAGAGAGAGTATGGTCAAAACCATTACTAAAAAAAGATCACTCACATTCATTACTGATTGTCAGATCATCAAATCATATATTAAATCATATATTAAATGGAGATGTCTAACAACTACTCCTGCTTCATATAGTACCTGTGTATCTGGTCCTGTCTGCTGGAGCGCACTGGGGCCAGCCCGTCTATTTCATCAAAGAAGATTATGGAGGGCCTCATCAGGTACGCCTGGAAGAGAGCAGAACACACAACATAAGTCTGGGCTAGAGGAGCATAAGCTAGCCTGAACACAGAGTATTCTGGATGGCAACTGGACCAAGTAAGCACAATATAAATAGATACGGTATTTAATAAATAATTCCCTACCTGACACTGTCCAACTGATAAGCCTTGGCTCATGTCTAGGACTGTGGCGGTCATGACATTTTGTCAGGCGGTTATTGTCATGCAAAAGACTGCCGGTCTCACAGTAATTGACAGTCAACAAAAACATTTAGCATCTCCAGGCCTCTACGCATGCGCGCCTTTGGAACATCTACAATTTAAAAAGCCCCAAAAATCAATTTAAATGTGTACCATCACAATTAATCCATTATTGATTTTAGGCAGGTCTAAAGAAACATGATATGATGAAAAAGTATTTTGGAAGAACAGAATACGGGTTGGCCTACTATGTGATATCTGGCTATGCGCCATGCCTTAGGCTTGTTCATTTAGCAGACGAGATGGGCTCATAAGTCCCGTGACATTATTTTATATTACATGATGTTATAGTAAGAAGAAAATAATTTAACTTAGTTGAATAAAATAGAAAGTATATTTTTTCCATTCCGGAGTGAGTGAAGTGGCTATGTTGAGCGCAAAAGTTATAATTTGAAAAAAGGTCCAATACATTAGATATACATTTAAAAATGTATTACAAATAAATAACAGAAATACCTTAAGGCATTCAGACCCTTTGCTATGAGACTCAAAATTGAGCTCAGGTGCATCCGGTTTCAATTGATCATCATTGATGTTTCTACAACTTGATTGGAGTCCACCTGTGGTAAATTCAATTGATTGGACATGATTTGGAAAGGCACACAGTGCATGTCAGAGCAAAAACCATGCCATGAGGTCAAAGGAATTGTCCATAGAGCTCCGTGACAGGATTGTGTCGAGGCACAGATCTTGGAAAGAGTACCAACAAATGTCTGCAGCATTGAAGGTCCCCAAGAACAGTGGCCTCCATCATTCTTAAATGGAAGAAGTTTAGAACCACCAAGACTCGTCCTAAAGCTGGCCGCCCGGCTAAACTGAGCAATCGGGGGAAAAGGGCCTTGTTCAGGGAGGTGATCAAGAACCCGATGGTCTCAGACAGAGCTCCAGAGTTCCACTGTGGAGATGGAAGAACCTTCCAGAAGGACAACTATCTCTGCAGCACTCGACCAATCAATCAAACATCTCTGGAGAGACCTGAAAATAGCTGTTCAGCGACGCTCCCCATCCAACCTGACAGAGCTTGAGTGGATATGCAGAGAAGAATGGGAGAAACCCCCCTAATACAGGTGTGACAGGCTTGTAGGATAGAAGACTCGAGGCTGTAATCACTGCCAAAGATGCTTCAACAAAGTACTGAGTAAAGGGTCTGAATAATTATGTAAATGTCATAATTATTTTTGCTCCTAAAAAAAGTTTTTGCTTTGCCATTATTGGGTATTGTGTGTAGATTTCAGGAAAAAAAATCTATTTAATACACTTTTGAAAAAGGCTGTAACCTAACAATGTCGGAAAGGGGTCTGAATACTTTCCAAATGCACTGTATAAGGGCACAATCCTTTTCATTTGGTTTGGGCTCATATATAGGCCTATGCGTAAGCTCTAATATGCGTATGAACATATTGAATTAATCATCACCCTAGAAAACGCTGTCCATTTCGGTGTGTTAGGCTTTGAAACAACATCCACAACCATGTTTTCCTGTTGAACTTTTCTTCAAATTGATCAATGAGGTGAGTTTTAAAAGCACGATACTGTTTTGATGAGAAGTGTTTTATGTGATATTCGATTGCATTTGCATTGACGCCAGAGTGGTGAGAAGGACACTAGAGCCCTGAGTACCAGGCCATTAACAGCCTGATGGTACCTGCATCTATAAACCAATGAGGAGATGGGAGAGGCCGGACTTTCACCGCGATCTGCGTCACAAATAGAACTGACTTCTGCAATAATTGAATAATATAGATATCTTAATTTATTTTGCAATGCTATGCGCACGCGACACGAGCGGTGTAGTCAGCCTATTAGACAGGTCTAAAGAATCATGACATGAAGAAAATGTAGCCTATTTCAGAAGAACACATCAAATCACATTTTTATCTGTCACATACACATATTTGGCAGATGTTATTGCAGGTGTTGAAGGATAGCATACTCTGAGTTGTCCTAATGTTAGGCCCTGATATGGCTATGCCATATGGCTGTGGGCTACACTAGTTCATTTAGCAGACAATATTTGCTTCGAATTCCGTGGCATTATTTAGTGTCATCTTATAGTATGAAGAATACAATTGAGCATGGCTGAATAAAATTAAATTTTCTCCAAACGATTTCCAAGAAAGTGCGCACACATGCGGCTATTCTGTGTTGAGCGGAAAATGCTTAATTTAGCAACTTCAGTTGTAATACAAATGTTGGGCTATGTGTTTAGATTTTGTATACATTCTAAGGCTGCATGATGCGACTAGAGGATTTGAAGAAAGTTGCACGAAAGGCATGAGCTCTGATACGTTTCTTGTGCAGGCCGCACACCATCAGTCTCTCATTCACAATTTAACGAGCACTTGATAATATTCTCACCAGGCCTCAAATTTCCTGGCGGCATTCCCCTTGTGTGGCCATAATGCCCCCTAAAAAAAAAAGTGGCCATTTTGGCCTTGGGCTGAATATAATAATTCCCTTCTCTCAGCTGCCATGCTCCAAAAAAACATCTCACTCTCACAGGGCACTCTCAGCTATCTCAATTCTTATTAACCAATGCGCATCATGTGATCAGGTCTTCTCACAGGCATCTCAGCTAAGGTTACAAGTGAAGAGACATCGGGGACGCAAATGCGCACGCCCCTCTTATTGAATTCCGAGGCGCATATTGAAGATATTGGAACTGTCCACATTTACTTTTCGTCAGCCAACAAGATGAGTAGGCCTAATTAACAGGAAAAGCACTGGCCTGTTTTAATCTGCTATCCCCCATAGTACAAAGGTTGACCAATTCTATTCTACTTGTCCTTCTGTGCAATAAATAAATATTCCAAACATAGTCTGGGACAGTTGTGAGATGCAATAGATCCCAAATTAATACACGCATCAAAAAATATTTTAAAAGCAATGAGGCTGACGCAACAGATCAGAACATTTAGCTTAAGATATTGATCAACTAGCTATTTCTTCACATAAGCGCAGCACTGCACATACAGCAATAGGCTATAAGCGCAAATGTTCCAAAATACAATCAATCAGCAGGAAAAGCACTTTTTATAATAAAGGTGCATCTTTATGGTGAAAATGATCTTCCCCAAATTAAACTCAATTTAAACAGTGTAGAGCCTATTTGGACACTTTAATTCAAATCGTATCAAAACATACAGGCCTATGGGCAAGGCTACTATGATTTGAAAAAGTCACAAAAAAAGGCAAGCTGTTTCTTGCCTTACTGCACAAGCTGGGCATCATCCACAAATGATAATACATCAAACACAAGTGATAGGCTAATATTGTCACATCAGGATATTCTTAATTTAATGTTGTCTATACAAATATTAAATAATTTTTATTTAACTAGGCAAGTCAGCTAACAACAAATAATTGTATACAATGACGGCCTACCAGATGATAATGGGCCAATTGTGCGCCGCCCTATGGGCCTCCCAATCACAGCCAGTTGTGATACAGTCTGGAATGAAACCAGGGTCTGTAGTGACACCTTTAGCACTGAGATGCAGTGCCTTAGACCGCTTGTGCCACCTGGGAGCTCTTAAAATAATGTGTGTGAAATTAGTTTGGATTTAGAATGGATCATTATCATGCACCTGTCCCAGAACAGGAGCATGGGAAAAAAAATACATGCCATCTATGGACTTAAATAGCAAATGGTGAAGAGGGACAATAAAGTGCTGAGTACCAGGCAGTTAAGCAAGTTTGGTAGGCTACTAATGACAATCAGCAGCATCCGAGGCTGGAGAAGCCTAGTTACCGTGACTAAACGATCAGGTGTTATTTGACTGCGGTTATGACTCATGACCGCCGGTGTTGCAGTAACATGGTCACCGTAACAGCCCTAATCATGCTCACCTGGTCAAAAAGTAGGCGTAGCTGTCGTTCTGATTCGCCGACCCACTTGCTGAGGCAGTCGGCTCCCTTCCTCATGAAGAAAGACACCTTTTTGTCTCCTTGACTACACTCGTTGGCCAAAGCCCGCGCTACAAGGGTCTTCCCTGTACCTGGTGGGCCGTAGAACAGACACCCTCTTTGGGAGAGGAGAGAGTGAGAGGTAAATAAGTTTAAAGCAGACACAATCCGTTTGACCTTGGAACTACATTGTGACCATGATGCAAAAAAATGCTAAATTGTTCTTCCTCATCCGTCTTTTGCAAACAAAAGAGGATGCATGCTTGATATATCTGAACATGAATTAATCTGCACTTCCAGGTGACTTTGGTCTTTACCTTGGGGGCTGTATCTTGAACCTTTCGAAGACCTCTGGGTAAAGTAGAGGGAAGACCACCATCTCCTTCAGAGACTGGATGTGGTTGGAGAGCCCTCCTACGCTGTCAAACTTCACTGAGGTGTCCAGATTCATGGGGTCCACATCAGCGAGGCTAGCTCCCACCTTGGCCCTGTCTCTCAGCACCCCACTGGCCAGGTCCTCTGCTCTCAGGCTCAAAGGCAGACACCTTTACAAGTAACAAATACAGGTGATAAAGATAAGAGTCGATGTGTGGTGAGCTTTGAGTTGCATAACGGCTGCCATGTATCACCGGGGTTTGCAGTGAAGCTAATGTGCTATACAGGACGAGTGGTGAATGGAAAGTGATTTTACCTAGTCAAAAGCCATTAATAAATTGTATCTAATAACAAAGTCCACAGGTATTCATTCACCTGTTCCTGGCCCGGGTCATGCTTTTGCTTTTCCTCCTCTCAAATCTCTCCTCGTCAGATGACGACGTAGTGTCGCTACTGTGGATGGCATGCTTCTTCACTCTGGACCAGAGGAGAGGAAAGGAGGACAAAAGACAAATCACTCCATATTAGACCATGTCAATGTACTGTAGGTAAGCAGTCTCATGAAATAATGTTTCATGCAGGGAACAACACCCACCGTATATGGCTTCTCCTTGCTGGGGATCTGTGGGTGTCGAACAGGGAGGGGTTGTTTTGTTTTCTGTTGACGGGCTCTGGAACACATTCAGTGAGACAGAAGATGTTAAAAGCAGCAGCACTCAAGAGGCATAAAGCAAAGACAATATCAGGTTAAGGTTTTACGCAGGAAAAGGAATGTTTCAGGCAGAGGGCCAGTTCCCCAGACCTACATTAAGATAACTCCTTTACTATAAGGCACGCTCAATAGAAAATCTGGAAACCACCCTTAGTGTTGCAGAAAAATCACACAATAATCTGTTTTTCTTTACCAATAGGTGGAGCCTCATATCTCTGTACGGTCTTGCGTTGTCTCAGGTTGTACGGTCTGTCGTTCCCCTCTCCAGCCTCCTCGGTCTCGTCTCTTTCATCATCATCCTCCTCTGCTTCGTCATCCTCTTCTTCACCGTGAGATTCTAATTAGTAAACAAGATATGTTATATGTGAAATTATCATCTTGTGAACCGCAAGCATTACCAACAAACTACAGGTCTCTCCAAGTCCCTGTGTAGCTTTACAAGCAATCCAAACTAAGACAAACCTTCAGTCCCCTCTTCCGATTCTGTCTTGCTCATGGCTTTATGGTGTGTCTGCATGCCAAAGGTGTTCCTGCGCAGTGCCTTCCTCCTCTTCACACAAGAGTACATGTCCATGTTTTCCTAGAAGATCAGGAGTGGAGGATATGCACGTTTAGCTTAGTCTTGCTAACACCTAACTCGAATTCCTCACGTCAGCCAGGCTACGTTTAGCTAGCTGGCTTGCCATCATAACGTCTACCACTGGAGATAGTTACTAACAACCCACTTTCATATGGCATGATACAGATTGACTGGCTGATTGACAGACTTACCACCTCAGTGTCTGTCCACATGCGGAGTCTCTCCACCTCCCTGTTCTGTCTGATGCTGCTGATGTTGTCCATCTCCTGAAGAACTGCCTCCGCCGTGCTGACAATACATTTACATTATAGTCATTCAGCAGACACTACTGTAAGTCGCTTTGGATAAGAGCGAGTGCATACATTTCCAAACGCACACATCAGTATCGATTCATACCTCATACCTCTTATGTCTTCGCTTTGTGTTTTACAGTTCATCCCTCTCCACCCCGGTACCACCAGGTCTGAGGCCTAGTCTTCCTATAGGGAAATGTGTGTGTGTTACCTGTTGACGAGCTGGTCAAACAGCAGGCTCTGGTTGAGGTGTTCAAACTGGCTCTTCCTCACTCGGCAGCTCCTCTTCCGGTCAACATGGCCATTCATGTGAGAGTGGTCTCCTGCCCCCTCCTCCTTATGGGCTGCAGGGGTCAAAGGTAAAGAGGTCCCATCTAACTAATAGTCCAACAAATACTGTACCTACACACAAATAATGTGGTCATGGTCTTAAAATAACAAATGAAAACGTTGACGTTACCATTTCCATTTTGCAGGGCGCCAGATGACAACCTGAAATACATTAAGATGTGTAAATATAAAAACACATTGCACAAAAAGACTGCCCCATTCTCAGACACAGTCAACAGATGGGGCTGAACCCAGTCCACACGGCCAGTACAGGAACTCAAACCAGAACTGTATGTCAAAGAGGCTGTCCCGGGACCACCCATACGTAGAATGTATGCACACATGACTGTAAGTCGCTTTGGATAAAAGCGTCTGCTAAATGGCATATATTATTATTATTATTATTCTTTTGCCTGCTCACCTGGTGCGGTAGGTGGGCATGCCCCAGGAGACCCTCTGGCCCTTGGCCTGGGGGGAGGGAGAGGTGTCGCTGGAGCTGGTCTGTCTACGGGTTCGCTTCGAGGGAGGGGACAATCCAGGACTGCTGGGACTGCTCACATCACTACTGGGATCCTTCTAAAGGGGAGGAGAGAGAGTGGTTAGAGAGATGGAGACTGGAGAGCGGGCGCAAAAGAACGGGAGAGAGAGCGGGCGCAAAAGAACGGGAGAGAGAGCGGGCGCAAAAGAACGGGAGAGAGAGCGGGCGCAAAAGAACGGGAGAGAGAGCGGGCGCAAAAGAACGGGAGAGAGAGCGGGCGCAAAAGAACGGGAGAGCGTGTGAGAGATGCCCACACATTCCACCTACAGAGAAATTAACCTAGAGAAGTGTCCCCTCAGCCAACTGGTTCTGGGGGCTCCGTTCAAAACACAGAGCCCCAGGACAGTAACACAATTGGACCCAACCAAATTATGAAGAAACTATAAAACACTGGAAAGAATCAACCAAAAAAAAAAAAAAAAGACCAAAATGGAACTTTATCTGGCACTAAACAGAAAGTATACAGTAGCAGAATACCTGACCACTGTGACAAACCCAAAATGAAGAAAGTCTGCCAATGTGCCCATTGACCACAAAATGAGATGAAAAATAAGTTGCACTTCCTTACATCCGTCCAAAAGGTATGACCATATTAGAACCACTTATTCCCCACAGATCACAGACCCACAATGAATTTGGAAACAAACATTGATAAACTCCCATATCTGTTAGCACAACGTGCAATCACAGCAGCAAGATGTATGACCCATTGCCATGAAAACAGGACAACCAATGGCGCACAAACATAGTAAATACAACCAATATTTATCTGTTTACTTATCTTCCCCTGCTGTTTGTACTACAACTATTTGCACATTGCTGATAACATTTGAAACATTATCCTTTTGAAACCTTTAAGAGTGCAATGTTTACTGTACTTTGGTTTTCAGTTTTGTTTAATCCACTTGCTTTGGCAATATAAAACGTGTTTCCCATGCCAATAAAGCGCCATTGAATTGGTAAGAGGGAGGGAGGAATAACACGTATCATGTAGATACACTTCTTAATAGCAGGAGTGTTTACTAATAAGCAATTGTTTTGTTAGCCTAGTCTGTCTATTAAAACCCCCATGTTGTAGCCTACAGTTTGTAAAACAGGCAATTTTACCATAAATCCCCATCATTTGGATACATTAATTTATGTTAATGCATCCATTACAGTAATTTACCGTTCTCATTCTCAAAACATTGTTTGCAGAGTTCACAACCTGCTACACTCGTGATAAATATTTCGGGATTGATTTTATACCATCATTAACTCGCTCAATGTGAGCGTGTGTCAGGCTTCTCTGTCCTGCTAATGTTGCCTTAGCGCAACCGCCTGAACACGCATAGAAGTACTTGGACTGCTTCATGAAAATGTCAAATGCAGGAAAGTGCCCCGCTGGGCTTCAGCCATTTCAATTTTTTTTTTTTTTTTACCTCAGAGCCATTCAAATTATAATAGTTCCTCACAGTATTTGAAAAGTCTTCCCAACACTCTCCCCTCGATACTAAATGTACAGTGGGGCAAAAAAGTATTTAGTCAGCCACCAATTGTGCAAGTTCTCCCACTTAAAAAGATGAGGCCTGTAATTTATCATAGGTACACTTCAACTATGACAGACACAATGAGGGAAAAAATCCAGAAAATCACATTGTAGGATTTTTTTATGAATTTATTTGCAAATTATGGTGGAAAATAAGTATTTGGTCACCTACAAAAAAAGCAAGATTTCTGGCTCTCACAAACCTGTAACTTCTTTAAGAGGCTCCTCTGTCCTCCACTCGTTACCTGTATTAATGGCACCTGTTTGAACTTGTTATCAGTATAAAAGACACCTGTCCACAACCTCAAACAAACAGTCACACTCCAAACTCCACTATGGCCAAGACCAAAGAGCTGTCAAAGGACACCAGAAACAAAATTGTAGACCTGCACCAGGCTGGGAAGACTGAATCTGCAATAGGTAAGCAGCTTGGTTTGAAGAAATCAACGAAAACCTCCTTCCATCAGCAAGGGCATTGAAGATTAAACGTGGCTGGGTCTTTCAGCATGACAATGATCCCAAACACACCGCCCTGGCAACGAAGGAGTGGCTTCGTAAGAAGCATTTCAAGGTCCTGGAGTTGCCTAGCCAGTCTCCAGATCTCAACCCCATAGAAAATCTTTGGAGGGAGTTGGAAGGTCCGTGTTGCCCAGCAACAGCCCCAAAACATCACTGCTCTAGAGGAGATCTACATGGAGGAATGGGCCAAAATACCAGCAACAGTCTGAAAACCTTGTGAAGACTTACAGAAAACGTTTGACCTCTGTTATATACCCTTTGGTATATAAGTATTGAGATAAACTTTTGTCATTGACCAAATACTTATTTTCCACCATAATTTGCTAATAAATTCATTAAAAATCCTACAAATGTGATTTTCTGGATTTTTTTTCTCATTTTGTCTGTCATAGTTGAAGTGTACCTATGATAAATTACAGGCCTCATCTTTTTAAGTGGGAGAACTTGCACAATTGGTGGCTGACTAAATAATTTTTTGCCCCACTGTATTATCTCCAATGTATTGTCCATGTAAAAAACACGTCTGATTAGGATGAATAATATCTGACAATACTTTAATTCTATGCGCCAAGCATTTTGCTAGGATTTGTGCATCACAACATTGAAGTGTAAGAGGTCTCAATTTTTTAATGGACTGGATCTTTATATATTCCACCTGGGTCCTCTTTCAGTAATAATGATATCAGACCTTGTTGCGTGTCTGATAATTTACCATTTATACAGGAGTGGTTAAAACATGCTAATAATGGTCCTTTGAGTATATCAAAAAGAGTTTTGTATACTTCCACTGGTATGTCATCCAGCCCTGGAGTTTTCCCATCCTTAAAGGCCCCAATTGCATCAAGAAGTTCCTCCTCTGTAATTTGGCATTCACATGAGTCTTTCTGTACAGATGTTAATTTTACATTATTATTAGGAAAAAATCCATACAATTCATTTCAGTTAGTGGAGATGGAGACAAACGAAAACATATTCTTAAAGTACTTTACTTTCTTTCAAAATATCAGTCTGTGAATCATGTGTGGCTCCATTTGTAACAAGTTAACACATTTTGGGGGGTAGTAGCATTTCTATATTGAAGATTGAAAAATAATTGTGCGTTTTTCCCCATATTCCATCCAGTTAGCTTTATTTTTATAATATATTACACACTGGATCTTTCTTGAATAAGTTCCATTTGTTTTTCCTCTAACTTGTTCTGTGCCTCTGTGGTACAGTTATTACTATCCAACTGTACTGTTAGTCCTTCAATTTCCTTTATTAATATGGGACTCTTGATCTAAAATGGCTTTTGTTTCATAGATGATTACTGAATTGCATGGCCTCTAAAGGCACACTTAAGTGTCCTTTACAATAAGGGGATCTGCTGTACCTGTGTTATGTCTGAAAAAGTCTGTTGTAAATTCTTCTGTCCTAGTTCTAAACAATTTTTCATCTAGCAGGCTTTGACTAAATCTCCAATATCCTCGCCCATGTGGAAATTCTGTAAGAGTAATATATATGCCAATCATGTGATGATAGGGGACAGAATGCGGTCGGATCAACACTTTTTTTTAAATGTATTTTTGTACCAGAGAGAATGGCATAAGAAAGTAGTCAAGACGACTAGCTTGATTAAGCCTCCGCCATGTATATCTCACTTGGTCAGGGTATTTAAGTCTACATGTATCCACTAATTCTAATATATCCATGACATTCATGATTTCCTTAAGTGTCTGAGGGTGATAGTTTGTAGAGTGATTTCCTTTCCGGTCCATAGAGTTATTTAAGACCGTATTAAAATCTCCCACCATACCAATAGTCTAGTGTTGCTTGTGGAGTTGATACATTCTTATATACATTTTCAAAGAAGCTTGGATCATAATTATTCAGACCGTATAGGTTAATAAGCCATATTGGTTTATTGTCCAATAACATATTTACAATAATCCATCTACCTTTATTATCTGTTTGGACAATTTACACATTTGGATCAAAATTACTGTTAATTAAAAGAATCACCCCTTTTGAATTTCTTTGCCAGTGGGAGAAATATATTATTTCACCCCCATTTATTTTTCTACAAAACTTCATCTAAAATTGTTGAATGGGTTTCCTGTAAACAATAGATATATTCCTTCAGCCAGGTACATACTGATCGCCTTTTCTTATTATCTGGAGCAACAGCATTTGTGGATTCGATTACAGCAGGGGTGTCAAACTCAAATACCCAGTGGGCCAAAATGTAAAACCTGAACAAAGTCACGGGCCAACATTGAACAAATTAACCTTTTAATATGGACCCAAACAAGTTTTGCTTTAACATTGAATATGGAACAAGCATCGCTTATTACCATACAATATATAATTTAATAGTGGAGACATGCAAAATCGAATTTCAAATGAAAAAACACAATGGCATTCATTTATTAAATAAATAAAATTTAAATAAAAATTGTATGCCTCTTTTCTATTTGCAGCCTTCTGATTTAAATACCAAAATCAACTTTTTCCACTGGCTAATAATTTTACAAATAAAATGATAATAAATCAACCATTCAAGCCCATGCCTTGTAGCAAGAAAAAGTGCATAAAGAAAACGTTAATTATTGCACACTGGTCTAATCTGATGTGCCCAAGCCAGATACCTGGCATCTCTTCTTGGATGCTAGTTCATCAATGTCTGGGCTCAAGCTCTGAGCTGAAGAAATCCTCAGTATCGAGCGAAGATGTTCATCAGTCAGACGTCTCCTGTGAGTTGTTTTGGTCATCTTCATCGAGGAGAAAAGTTGCTCGCATAGATAAGTGCTGCCGAACATGGAGAGCATCTGAGCAGCTTGGGTGCGGAGCTGAGGCATTGTGTCAGGGATGAACCGTGGAAACTGTGCGGCGCCCACAGCATCATACTTTGACTTCAGCGTGTCGTTGCACTGGATTTCAATCAGCTCCATTTGGATGTTGGTTGGTGCATTTTCCACATCAACTGCGAAGGGATTACTAAGCAGTTCAAACTTGCATTTCTGGGCATCGAAGTCGGCAAATCGCCGGCTAAACTCAGCGGCGAGAACACTGAGTTGTTCAGCAAACTGTGGGCATGGGAACACGGCGGTAGAGATCTGCACTTTTATGGATTGGCAGCAGGGAAAATGGCAAGGGTTTCCTTGCAGCATCTGATTCTCCCACAGGCACAGTTTAGTTTTGAAGGCCCTCACTGCAGCGTACATGTCTGTGATGATGCGCCCCCGCCCCTGAAGCTGCAGGTTCAGCGCATCGAGATGGCTCGAGATGTCACAGAGAAAAGGCCAGCTCACACAGGAACTTTTGCTCCCGGAGCTCTGCTGTATCCTTCCCTTTGGTTTCCAGGAATTGACATATTTCCTCACGCAGCTCGAAACATCTGTTCAGTACTTTTCCTCTGCTTAGCCATCTCACCTCTGTGTGATACGGCACGTCTTCGTATTCCGAACCACACTCCTCCAGAAAAGATTTAAACTGCCGGTGATTTAGACCTTTGGCTCTTATAAAGTTAACTACCTGTGTTACTGTGGTCATAACATGTTCCATCTTTAGGGCTTTGGCACACAGTGCTTCCTGATGTATGATGCAGTGGTAAACAGTTAGCTCACCTGCACAGTTCTCTTCCCGCATCTTCTCCCGAACCATGCCCACCAGTCCACTCTTTTTACCGCACATCGCTGGCGCACCATCTGTCGTTAATCCAACGAGTTTATCCCACGGCAGCTTTATTTCAGTTACACATTTGGAAACCTCCTCAAAGATTTCCTTTCCTGTGGTTGTGCCATGCATTGATTTGCATCCTAATAGCTCCTCCGTAACACACAGATTTGAGTCCACTCCACGGATGAAGACTGACAGCTGAGCAGTATCAGATGCGTCGCAGCTCTCATCCACAGCGAGGGAGAACGCAACAAAATCTTTTCCCTTTTCCATCAGCTGGTCATACAGATTGGTGGCAAGATCACATGTGCGATCAGCTACTGTGTTCCTGCTCAGGCTCACGTTTGAAAATGCTTGTTTTTTCTCTGGGCATACGAGGTCACAAACCTTCATCATGCACTTTTTCATGAACTCTCCCTCATTAAAGGGCCGGGCTGATTTTGCGATCTCTGCTGCCACTATATAACTAGCCTTTACAGCAGCCTCACTTTGTGATGTGGCTTTTTTAAACATATTCTGTTGTGAAACCAAACTTCTTTTCATCTCCTCTACTTTCTGGCTCCTTTGAGTCATGTCCAGGTCCTTGTAGAGAGAGCGTTTCTGGGTCCTGTCCTGATTGGCGCGCGAAAACAGCAGAGCATTATGGGATTCGTAGTATTAGTGGTGAATGTGCTGTATAATACCGGCGGGCCAGCTCTAGTAGTAATTTGGTATTGTCTCGCGGGCCAAATTTGGCCCACGGGCCAGAGTTTGACACCCATGGTTTACAGGCTCAAAATGGCCAGAAACAGAACTTTCTTCTGAAACTCGTTAGTCTATTCTTGTTCTGAGAAATGAAGGCTATTCCATGCAAGAAATTGGCAAGAAACAGTTCACAGAACAGTGCAAACTGGCTCTAACCAGAATAGAAAGAGTGGGAGGCCCCGGTGCACAACTCAGCAAGTTTCATTAAATCGTACCCACAAAACACCAGTCTTAATGTCAATAGTGAAAAGACGACTCCGGGATGCTGGCCTTCCAGGCAGAGTTCCTCTGTCCAGTGTTAGTGTTCTTTTGCCCAACTTTCATTTTTATTGGCCAGTAGGAGATCTTCAGTTTCTTGGCAATTTCTCGCATGGAATAGCCTTCATTTCTCAGAACAAAAACAGGCTGACGAGGTCCATGGGGAGACGCACAATTGGCCTAGCGTCGTCCGGGTTAGGGAGGGTTTGGCCGGTAGGGATATCCTTGTCTCATTGCGCACTAGAGACTCCTGTGGCGGGCCAGGCGCAGTGCACGCTAACCAGGTTGCCAGGTGCACGGTGTTTCCTCCGACACATTGGTGCGGTTGGCTTCCGGGTTGAATGCGCACTGTGTTAAGAAGCAGTGCGGCTTGGTTGGGTTGTGTTTCAGAGGACGCATGGCTTTCGACCTTAGTCTCTCCCGAGCCCGTACGGGAGTTATAGCGATGAGACAAGAGACAAGATAGTAACTACTAATAATTGTAAGTCGCTCTGGATAAGAGCGTCTGCTAAATGACTTAAATGTAAATGTAATTGGATACTATGAAATTGGGGAGAAAAGGGGGTAAAATTAAAAAAATATAATCTGTTTCAGGCTACAATAGTCATTTACAACATTAACCATGTCTACACTGCATTTCAGATCAATTTGATGTTTTAATAGACCAAAAAACAAGGACATTTCTACGTGACCCCAAACTTTGGTAGTGTTGAAGGGGGGTGAATTGAGCCAATTGTAAGCTGGGGATGATTAGGTGACTGATGGTATGAAGCCCAGATAGGTAATTTAGCCAGGACAACAGCCCTGCTTAGCTTCAGACGCAAGCCAGCAGTGGGACGCAGGGTGGTGTGTGTAATATATATAACAAAATAAAGTTAAATAAATAAATTGATACTTTGAGCAATACTTAAGGACTGCGTTCTGTTCAGTCATTGGTGTGTGATGCACATCCCTCCTTGTCTGGCTGATTGACAAACTAGTCTCCATGTAGTCTATGGCAGCAGACAGGCTATTGTGTTTTATCAATAAGGAAGGAATGACATACAAGTACCAAGGACATGCCATCGCTTTATACTCCTGTTTTTCATGGTTCAGTCAGTGCGTCAAGTCTCGCTGTCTGTCTCCTTTCTCCCCGCCTCAATCTTCCCTCGCTCTCTGAATTCAATTAAAAAGTGTCTTTGTTGGCATGGGAAACATGTTTACATTGGCAAAGCAAGTGAAATAAACAAAATGACAAAAACCAACAAAGCTAAATTAACTTCTCTAGGATAGGGGGTAGCATTTGGAATTTTGGATGAATTTCAACTGCCTGCTCGTCATCCCCAGAAGATAAGATATACATATTATTAGTATATTTGAATAGAAAACCATCTGAAGTTTCTAAAACTGTTTGAATCATGTCTGAGTATAACACAACTTATTTAGCAGGCGAAACCCAGAGGACAAACCATTGATTTTGTTTGTGTGTTGTTGAGGTCACCCTGTTTTCATTGAGTTTTCATTGGGAATCCAGATTTCTAAGGGACTTGCTTGCAGTTCCTACCACTTACACTGGATGTCACCAGTCTTTAGAGGTTATTCCTTTGTGTAATGAAGTACGGCCATCTTGAAAAAGTGTCACTTCGTGTGTACTGTTTGATCGAGGCGCAAGACCAGAAAGCATGCTTGAGTTTGTTATCTTCCTGTATTGAACACAGATCATCCCGTCTTCAATTTGTATTACAAAAGTAGTTTGCAATGTTTTGGCAAAGTTTACAGTTAACTTTTGAGATATTTTGTAGTCACGATGCGCAAGTTGGAACTGGTGTTTTTCTGGATCAAACACACGTTTTGGATATATATGGAACAGGAAATTAATCGAACAAAAACCATTTGTGATGTTTATGGGACATATTGGAGTGCCAACAGAAGAAGCTCCTCAAAGGTAAGGCATGATGTATATTTTTATTTCTGTGTTTTGTGTCGCAACTGCAGGGTTGAAATTCTCTTTTGTTTACTATGGCGCTATGCTCACATAATAGCATCGTTTGCTTTAGCCGAAAAGCCTTTTTGAAATCTGACTGGCTGGATTCACAACACGTGTAGCTTTAATTTGCAATATTGCATGTGTGATTTAATGAAAGTTTGAATTTGGAATTTATTTGAATTTGGTGCTCTTCATTTTCTCTGGCTTTTGGCCAAGTGGGACGCTACCGTCCCACATATCCCAGAGAAGTTAAACAAAACCACAACAGCCAAACAAAGTTAAGCGAATAACCACTTTTAAATCATATATTAACAGTTAAATGTAGTACACCATTTTTAAAAGTTTCATAAGCTATGTTCAGTGTTGGGATAATGTCCAGATAGCAGAATGCACAGATGAGGTGGAGGAAATAAATGGACAGAAAAATATAGGTTATATTTACATTGGTGTTTCTGACCCGCTGGTTGACCTTTTCTTGTGGCATCGGCTCACAAATTCTGCTGCTGAGATTGCACACCACGGTACTTCACCTAACAGATATGGGAGTTTGTCAATTTGATTTGTGGTCCAATTCTTTGTGTGTTGTGAAATTTGAGGGAAATATATGTCTCATATTGTCATTCACAGGGCAGGAGGTTAGAAAGTGCAGCTCGGTTTTCATCCCATTTCTGAAAGTTTTTCACCCAGCACACACCCCTCCAACCAGACATGCTTTATCTACTCATTTGATGGAAGCAGAGTTCAAGTGAAGGTCAAGCAAATCATAGAAAGCAGACTCTTGCAATCATCTCTGATGGTCAAATGTTCGTGGGCAAGGAATAATAAACTACATCTCCACCCTTCAACCAGCATTCTACAAGAGCAGACAGAAGCGACAGACACACCGTTCTCTACATTGCAGATGAGCTGAAGGCAGTCAATGACCTTGGACCACAGAAGGTATTTGCACTGGTGACAGACAATGCTGAAAACATGGAGTCCTACCCTCACATCATTCCCATTGGCTGTGCTGCTCACGCATTGAATCTGCTCCTCAAGGACATCATGGCACTGATGAGGTATTTTGGGAGAGAGTGGTAAGCAGCCTGAAACTCCTGAAACCTATAGCAGTAGCCACTGCACGGATTGAGGGAGACAATGCTATCCTGTTTGATGTTCAGACTCTGCTTGCAGATGTAAGAGAATAAATCCGTACTGCCCTGCCAACTTCACGGTTGCTTCAAGCAGAGGAAACCACAGTTCTGAAATACATCATAAAGCAAAGACTTCTGCCTGAAGCCCATACACGCTGCAGCGTACATGTTGGACCCCAAGTATGCTGGCAAGAGCATCCTGTCTGGTGCAGAGATCAACAAGGCCTATGGTGTCAACACTACCATGTCTCGCCACCTTGGCCTGGATGAGGGCAAGGTTCTTGGCAGTCTGGCGAAGTACACTTCCAAGCAAGGTCTTTAGGATGGAGATGCAATATCCACTCGTAGCAAAACCACTCGTAGCACGCGCTCCAGCAGGTATAGCTCACTGGTCACCCCCAAAGCAAATTCTTCATTTGGTCAACTTTCCTTCCAGTTCTTTGCTGCCAATGATTGGAACGAACTGCAAAAATCTCTGAAGCTGGAGAATAATATCTCCCTCACTAGCTTTAAGCACCAGCTGTCAGAGTAGCTCACAGATCACTGCACCTGTACATAGCCCATCTGTAAACAGCCCATCTATCTACCTACCTCATCCCCATACTGTATTTATTTATTTATATCTTGCTCCTTTGCACCCCAGTATCTCTACTTGCACATTACCATTCCAGTGTTTTAATTGCTATATTGTAATTACTTCGCCACCATGGCCTATTTATTGCCTTAACCCCCTTATCTTACCTCATTTGCACTCACTGTATATAGACTATTTGTTTTCTTTTGTTATTCTGTATTATTGACTGTTTATTTATTCCACGTGTAACTCTGTTGTTGTATGTGTCGAATTGCTATGCTTTATCTTGGCCAGGTCGCAGTTGCAAATGAGAACTTGTTCTCAACTAGCCTACCTGGTTAAATAAAGGTGAAATAAAATCAAATAAAAAACATGGCAGTCGTGCCAACATATTTACATTTAAGTCATTTAGCAGACGCTCTTATCCAAAGCGACTTACAAATTGGTGCATTCACCTTATGACATCCAGTGGAACAGCCACTTTACAATAGTGCATCTAAATCTTTTAGGGGGGTGAGAAGGATTACTTATCCTATCCTAGGTATTCCTTAAAGAGGTGTGGTTTCAGGTGTCTCCGGAAGGTGGTGATTGACTCCGCTGTCCTGGCGTCGTGAGGGAGTGTGTTCCACCATTGGGGAGCCAGAGCAGCGAACAGTTTTGACTGGGCTGAGCGGGAACTGTACTTCCTCAGTGGTAGGGAGGCGAGCAGGCCAGAGGTGGATGAACGCAGTGCCCTTGTTTGGGTGTAGGGCCTGATCAGAGCCTGGAGGTATCTCATCAGCCACCTGGTGGAAGGGACTTTGTGGATCTGAGGCGCTTTCCCCATCATCCTCCAAATCCCACCAACATCAGCCGCCACAGAGAGTAACTGGTCCTTGTTTGGACACGCATACCAAAGCACACAACAGGGCGACCAATACAAGGGTTGAAAAATTGGTGGCCATCCGGGAAAATGTGGATTTTTGAGCCTGACAACGAGCCATCCTCAAGGTTGGAAAGTGACCGTGAAGATGAGGCCTCAGTCTGATATTCAAGAGATGGACATTGAGGAGGTCCAGGGAGAAGACATGGAGGCCTGAGAGGAAGACATCCAAAGCTTTCGTTTCTAGACTATCATTTTACAGATACGATGTAACTATTTGTAACTAAATTGTGTTTATTTCTATTGGAAGGATTTAATCATTTGCAATTTTGTCTACTTGTCCCAAAGCCACTCATGGGTTGTCTTCACTGTGTGCTTAGGGTCGTTGTCCTGTAGGAAGGTGAACCATCACCCGTCTAAGGTCCTGAGTGCTCTGGAGCAGGTTTTCATCAAGGAGCTCTGTACTTTCCTCTGTTCATCTTTCCCTCGATCCTGACGAGTCTCCCAGTCCCTGCCACTGAAAAACATCCCCATGCTTCACCGTAGGGGTGGTGCCAGGTTTCCTCCAGAATGCTTGGCATTCAGGCCAAAGAGTTCCATCTTGGTTTCATCAGACCAGAAAATCTTGTTTCTCATGGTCATAGACAACAGTTGCCTTTTGGCAAACTCCAAGCGGGGTGTCATGTGCCTTTTACTGAGGAGTGGCTTCTAAGTCTGCCCACTCTACCATGAAGGGCCGATTGGTGGAATGCTACGGAGACAGTTGTCCTTCTAGAAGGTTCCACCATCTCAACAGTGGAACTCTGGAGCTCTTTCAGAGTGACCATAAGGTTCTTATGGTCACCTCCCTGATCAGGGTAACTTCTCCCCCGATTGCTCAATTTGGCCAGGTGGCAAGCTCTAAGAAGAGTCTTGATGGTTTCAATCTTCTTCCATTTAATGGATGGAGGCCACTGTGTTCTTGGGGACATTCAATGCTGCAGACATTTTTGGTACCCTTCCCCAGATCTGTGCCTCGACACAATCCTGCCTCGGAGCTCTACAAACAATGCCTTCGACCTCATGGCTTGGTTTTTGCTCTGACATGCACTGTCAACTGTGGGACCTTATATTAGAGATCGACCGATTAATTAGGGCCGATTTCAAGTTAACACTAAATCGGTAATCTGCCTTTTTGGACGCTGATTACATTGCAATCCACGAGGAAACTGCATGGCAGGCTGACCACCTGTTACGCGAGTGCAGCGTCAGAAGGACCTTGTGGTTGCAAGGAGCCAAGGTAAGTTGCTAGCTAGCATTAAACTTTTAAAAAAATGTTTTATCAATCTTCGCATTATCACTAGTTAACTACACATGGTTGATGATATTACTAGGTTCACTAGCTTGTCCATAATTGTATTATGGGTTATTGTGTGTAGATTGCTGGGGATTTTGTTCTATTTTTTTATTCATTTTCTGAATACTTTCCGACGGCACTGCATTTGCGCCCATCTCAGTGAACTAATCCATTGCAGAGCCATTTTATGCTTGATCTGCCTTTGTGGTCAGAGGCTATAAGGCAAGGCATGCGGAGGCCAAATCGAACTCTACTGCATCGCCATGCGCCTCCCAAATTTTGTAACAATGAGAGGGCTTCGCATTGACATGACTAGTTGACGAAGATGGGGGCGGTACATCCTATATAAACACAAACTCACTTCCTTGACAACAGCTCTGCACTGCGCCGTGAAGCGCAAGCAGTATGAATGCCCTGACTTCTGCTGAGGCCATATTACCGTGAATGCTGCATGCTATTGCAGCTATTTGTCGTCCTTAACGTAGGAGACACTGCTAGCTAGCCAACAGCTAGCCAACGTCTACTGAATAGAACTTCCGCACTCAACAACCCGGTCGCATTCCGCTTCGATCCACAGGTAGTATCACATTTTCATTTCATTTCATTACAGCACAACGGTTTGATTTGTTTGATCGTAGCTAGCTACATAGCTAGCTACATAGCCGTCTGTGTATCAAAGATAATTGTGTAGTCTAGAGCGATTTTCTAGGTTAGCTAGCCAGCTATTGTCGTTCTTTTAATGCAACGTAACGTAATCAACACTGCTAGCTAGCCAGCTAGCCCCCGAATAGCAGCACTGTAGAAACTATTACACTCAACGGAACGACTTGATTAGTGTAGTGTCAACAACGCAGCCAGCCAGCCTGCCAACCAGCCTACTTCAGCAGTACTGTATCATTTTTAATCATTTTAGTCAATAAGATTCTTGCTACGTAAGCTTAACTTTCTGAACATTCGAGACGTGTAGTCCACTTGTCATTCCAATCTCCTTGCATTAGCGTAGCCTCTTCTGTAGCCTGTCAACTATGTGTCTGTCTATCCCTGTTCTCTCCTCTCTGCACAGACCATACAAACGCTCCACACCGCGTGGCCGCGGCCACCCTAATCTGGTGGTCCCAGCGCGCACGACCCACGTGGAGTTCCAGGTCTCCGGTAGCCTCTGGAACTGCCGATCTGCGGCCAACAAGGCAGAGTTCATCTCAGCCTATGCCTCCTCCAGTCCCTCGACTTCTTGGCACTGACGGAAAATGGATCACCACAGATAACACTGCTACTCCTACTGCTCTCTCTTCGTCCGCCCACGTGTTCTCGCACACCCCGAGAGCTTCTGGTCAGCGGGGTGGTGGCACCGGGATCCTCATCTCTCCCAAGTGGTCATTCTCTCTTTCTCCCTTACCCATCTGTCTATCGCCTCCTTTGAATTTCATGCTGTCACAGTTACCAGCCCTTTCAAGCTTAACATCCTTATCATTTATCGCCCTCCAGGTCCCCTCGGAGAGTTCATCAATGAGCTTGATGTCTTGATAAGCTCCTTTCCTGAGGACGGCTCACCTCTCACAGTTCTGGGCGACTTTAACCTCCCCACGTCTACCTTTGACTCATTCCTCTCTGCCTCCTTCTTTCCACTCCTCTCCTCTTTTGACCTCACCCTCTCACCTTCCCTCCCTACTCACAAGGCAGGCAATACGCTCGACCTCATCTTTACTAGATGCTGTTCTTCCACTAACCTCATTGCAACTCCCCTCCAAGTCTCCGACCACTACCTTGTATCCTTTTCCCTCTCGCTCTCATCCAACACTTCCCACACTGCCCCTCAACCCTCCCAACCTTGATTCTGCCTCCTCTTCCATCCTATCATCTCTTCCCTCTGCTCAAACCTTCTCCAACCTATCTCCTGATTCTGCCTCCTCAACCCTCCTCTCCTCCCTTTCTGCATCCTTTGACTCTCTATGTCCCCTATCTTCCAGGCCGGCTCGGTCCTCCCCTCCCGCTCCGTGGCTCGACGACTCATTGCGAGCTCACAGAACAGGGCTCCGGGCAGCCGAGCGGAAATGGAGGAAAACTCGCCTCCCTGCGGACCTGGCATCCTTTCACTCCCTCCTCTCTACATTTTCCTCCTCTGTCTCTGCTGCTAAAGCCACTTTCTACCACTCTAAATTCCAAGCATCTGCCTCTAACCCTAGGAAGCTCTTTGCCACCTTCTCCTCCCTCCTGAATCCTCCTCCCCCCCCCTCTCTGCAGATGACTTCGTCAACCATTTTGAAAAGAAGGTCGACGACATCCGATCCTTGTTTGCTAAGTCAAACGACACCGCTGGTTCTGCTCACACTGCCCTACCCTGTGCTCTGACCTCTTTCTCCCTCTCTCTCCAGATGAAATCTCGCGTCTTGTGACGGCCGGCCGCCCAACAACCTGCCCGCTCGACCCTATCCCCTCCTCTCTTCTCCAGACCATTTCCGGAGACCTTCTCCCTTACCTCACCTCGCTCATCAACTCATCCCTGACCACTGGCTACGTCCCTTCCGTCTTCAAGAGAGCGAGAGTTGCACCCCTTCTGAAAAAACCTACACTCGATCCCTCCGATGTCAACAACTACAGACCAGTATCCCTTCTTTCTTTTCTCTCCAAAACTCTTGAACGTGCCGTCCTTGGTCAGCTCTCCCGCTATCTCTCAGAATGACCTTCTTGATCCAAATCAGTCAGGTTTCAAGACTAGTCATTCAACTGAGACTGCTCTTCTCTGTATCACGGAGGCGCTCCGCACTGCTAAAGCTAACTCTCTCTCCTCTGCTCTCATCCTTCTAGACCTATCGGCTGCCTTCGATACTGTGAACCATCAGATCCTCCTCTCCACCCTCTCCGAGTTGGGCATCTCCGGCGCGGCCCACGCTTGGATTGCGCCCTACCTGACAGGTCGCTCCTACCAGGTGGCGTGGCGAGAATCTGTCTCCTCACCACGCGCTCTCGCCACTGGTGTCCCCCAGGGCTCTGTTCTAGGCCCTCTCCTATTCTCGCTATACACCAAGTCACTTGGCTCTGTCATAACCTCACATGGTCTCTCCTATCATTGCTATGCAGACGACACACAATTAATCTTCTCCTTTCCCCCTTCTGATGACCAGGTGGCGAATCGCATCTCTGCATGTCTGGCAGACATATCAGTGTGGATGACGGATCACCACCTCAAGCTGAACCTCGGCAAGACAGAGCTGCTCTTCCTCCCGGGAAGGACTGCCCGTTCCATGATCTCGCCATCACGGTTGACAACTCCATTGTGTCCTCCTCCCAGAGCGCTAAGAACCTTGGCGTGATCCTGGACAACACCCTGTCGTTCTCAACTAACATCAAGGCGGTGGCCCGTTCCTGTAGGTTCATGCTCTACAACATCCGCAGAGTACGACCCTGCCTCACACAGGAAGCGGCGCAGGTCCTAATCCAGGCACTTGTCATCTCCCGTCTGGATTACTGCAACTCGCTGTTGGCTGGGCTCCCTGCCAGTGCCATTAAACCCCTACAACTCATCCAGAACGCCGCAGCCCGTCTGGTGTTCAACCTTCCCAAGTTCTCTCACGTCACCCCGCTCCTCCGCTCTCTCCACTGGCTTCCAGTTGAAGCTCGCATCCGCTACAAGACCATGGTGCTTGCCTACGGAGCTGTGAGGGGAACGGCACCTCAGTACCTCCAGGCTCTGATCAGGCCCTACACCCAAAACAAGGGCACTGCGTTCATCCACCTCTGGCCTGCTCGCCTCCCTACCACTGAGGAAGTACAGTTCCCGCTCAGCCCAGTCAAAACTGTTCGCTGCTCTGGCTCCCCAATGGTGGAACACACTCCCTCACGACGCCAGGACAGCGGAGTCAATCACCACCTTCCGGAGACACCTGAAACCCCACCTCTTTAAGGAATACCTAGGATAGGATAAAGTAATCCTTCTCATCCCCCCCCCCCTTAAAAGATTTAGATGCACTATTGTAAAGTGGCTGTTCCACTGGATGTAATAAGGTGAATGCACCAATTTGTAAGTCGCTCTGGATAAGAGCGTCTGCTAAATGACTTAAATGTAAAATGTAATGTAATGTAAACTGGGCGCTATCTAATTTCCCTTGACAAAGACAATTCAGGAAACTGTCAGAGGGATTTTTTTTTTCTGAACAGTTTTCCTTGGGGTTTTGCCTGCTACTTAAGTTCTGTTATAGTCACATACATGATTGAACCAGTTTTAGAAACTTCAGAGCGTTTTCTATCCACACCTACTAATCATATGCATATAATATATTCCTGGCATGAGTAGCAGGAAGTTGAAATTTTGCACGCTTTTTATCAAAAAGTAGAAATGCTGACCCCTATCTCTGAGAAGTTTTTAACTTCTTATAGTATAGGGGACTGTTGCGTCCCACTGTTGCGTCCCACGCAAATTCAAGCTACACTCGTGAATCCAGCCAACATGTCAGATTTTTAAAAGGCTTTTCGGCGAAAGCATAAGAAGCTATTATCTGATAATAGCACAACAGTAAACAAAGAGGGTAGCATAATTCAACCCTGCAGGCACTACACAAAACGCAGAAATAAAATATAAAACAAGCCTTACCTTTGACGAGCTTCTTTTGCTGGCACTCCAATATGTCCCATAAACATCACAATTGGTACTTTTGTTCAATTATAATTTCATCCATATATATCCAAAATGTCAATTTATTTGGTGCGTATGATCCAGAAAAAAAAAAATAGCTTCCAAAATGCGCAACGTCACTACAAAATATTTCAAAAGTTGTTTTCAATAGAGGACGAGAGGAAACTAACACTACTTTAAGTCTTGGCCAACTCTCAACAGCGTTACCCTTTTCCAGAATGGCCCTACTTCTTCATTGCACAAATGAATAACCTCAACCAAATTCCAAAGACATCCAGTGGAAGCGGTAGGAACTGAAAACAAGTTCCTAAGAAATAGTTTGCCAATGATAACTCTGAACGGTTAGTCCTCAGGGTTTGCCTACTACATAAGTTATGTTACTCACAGACATGATTCAAACCGTTTTAGATACTTCAGTGTTTTATATCCAAATCTACTAATAATATGCATATCTTATATTCTTGGCATGAGTAGCAGGAAGTTGAAATTGAGCACGCAATTTATCCAAAAGTGAAAATGCTGCCCCCTATACCCTAAGAAGTTAAGTCTTTCCAGCTTTCTCCCTTTGGATAACCACTCTGCATGAAAGCGAAAAATGTCTAAAAATGCTGATTACTACTTAGTAGCAGAGCTAGATTTGGACTGAAACATGAGCTCAAGCATTTGAAAATCTGAGGTGCTCAGCTCCGGTGAGCTCCTGCCCAAGTCGAGCACTGCTTCTCATTCATTGCACAAATTGCCTACAGCTGCGTCTGTCTGAATCTCAGTGGTGGGAAACTAAGGGCCCAGAAAATGTTATACCATGTTGCAAGTTCGCTAGTGCCAGCTGGCTTTCGCAGAGTCTGCCATTACTCTCCTGAAGTTGCCAGTAATAGGCTACGAGGAGTCGGCCACCATTCTCATGTTTTTGAATGGCAATTTCTTACCATTTCAACCGATCTGTGTGCCAGCTATGGATTTCATATGCACATTTTTGTGAAACAGTTTCATTTATAATAACGTCTTCATATGTCAAAATTATTCTCATGTTGGTAATCAACATTATATCCAAATGAAAATGATAAACCTAAAAAGTAACTTATTGGTAAACTATGTAAAAATAGCCTACATAAAGCCAACAAATAAAAAGGTTACATCCTGCAGGTAGAAAATATCCTGATTAAAATAAATATCCAATAAATCACATTGGCTACACATGGCCTGTCTGCAGCAAACTTGAAACATTGCATCAACTAGTTAATTGGGTCCAGGCCAGCCAGCGGGAGCAGAAGAATATTTGAGTCAGGCAGGTAAAGGTATTTTTCTTCTGATATCTAGATCTCTGGCGCCCTCGTGAGGCGTCAAACCATAAGCATCAAACCATAAGCATCAAACCAGGTCAATGCTTAGTGATTTTATAAAAACACGTATGGAAAAATACACATTAAAACATGTCAGACGACCAAAGACTTTCTTTTTTTTATTCGGGGACAGCCCTAATACTCCGCCATCTTTAAGTATATTTGTTTTCTCTCATTAGTAGGGACAGGTGGGTGTCCACCCCATGTGTGTAACTCAGAAATCAAGCTTAGCGTTGAATGACACTCACCTCTCATTGATCAATGAGAGAAGACAAATATACTCTATGGTGGTGGCGTATACATTGTCAATTAATTTCATGGAGCAAAAATTGAATTTAATAACTGAGCATGTTCTAACTTCAAACGTTCCACCTGCGATGGGAGTTTCGAAGATACCTGTGTTTTTCAGGTCGAGAATGACTAGTATCGCCATGTAAAGGATGATTGAAAATATGCTGGTTACGCTAAATAGATGTCTGTTATCAACGGCTATCACTGCTGAGCCGTTTGATTACATCAGCTTGCTCCAAATCTGACTGTATGTCCTGCTTTGTGTTAGCAAATAGCAAGAAGTGATACAAATCTGAATTTAACTAAGACTCATCTCCTCCATTTCAAATACATTTATGGTACATTTGTTCAGGTATCAAATCAAACCTGCTAAGTGCCGAAAAGTTTCAACTTACTGCAGAACACCTAACAACTAAGTTAACGTTACCTGTTAAGTTACAACTCATTCCATATTTCCATGAACATTCATGACAAAATAGCTGGCAAAATAATCACAAAATGCTTCAATTTAAAGCACTCAAGAGGGTAGGTAACAAAATAAAGTGTCCCTATTCATGTTGCGATGTTTAATTGTATGCACAACAGCTTGTTAGCTACATTTAATTTGCATCAATCATATTGTTTACATTTGTAGCTAACTTACTAGTATTGTTATATTTATTGTGACTCAACATTAATTTCTCCAAATCCTAGAGAAACACTAAACGTTAACGTTAATGAATCTCTTTACCAGACAATTTAAGCCTGAATATTAAGTCAACAGCATCCCGTATGAATTCACACTTCAAGTTTCTTTCAAACACAAAAGTTCAAGCTAGCTAGCTAGCGTTAGCTAAATAGTTGAGGACGATAGCCAGCCAACTGTTGTGAACCATCGGGGTTCATTGGGTTCCCTTCCCCCACAACTACATAGCTAGCACTACTAGTCTGTCATTTATTGACGTTGCATATAACAAACGGTCAACAACACAACATGCGTATCAATAACACGCCAACTGCAGTGTCAGTTTGTTTTGGTCTGTAAAGTGACACACTAAAACAGGCTAGCTAGCAGGCTAAATTATCTCCTGCAGTCGGTAGGCATAATAACACAAGTCCAACACAAAGGGAACTCCGGCAACTTAGAGCTGGCAGTCAGTTAGGGAGCTAACGTTAACCTGAAAGCTTTCGTTCATATAATGGCGTCCGTGCTTATGACAAACATACAAAGCCACATTTACTCGTGAAATCAATTATATTGGTGTCAAATAGTGTAGCAGGATTTATGGCAACAAAAAACCCCACTGAGAACCGGCTTGAGGCCAAGGCTAACTAGTTAGCCATATTATAGCTAACGTTATATTAGCCGGGCAGTGAAGAAAATAACCCGGCTTACATGTTCTTCAGAGTTGGAAGGATTTCTGGCAGAAGACCGGGTCCTGGACGAGATGAAGGGACTGCTCGGCTTATGCCGAGAGTTCTTTCTTGTGTTCACCATGATTTGTCCGTTTATTTTCACTTGTTTAATCTGTCTGTCCGTCTGTACTCTGCCTCAGTAAGAATGGCATTGAGGCGCCATTTCTCTTTCTCTTTAGTTCGTTCTCCTGTCACTCATTACGCAAAATTCACTCGCGCGGACCACTTCCGCTTTGCAATTCTAGCGCTTATCAGTGTTTTCTTCCATTTTCTCAGAGGGAATAATAACATCTTGACATAGTTTTCTTATTAGCGCTTGTCAGTGTGGCAAGGCATCCGAAATACCAAAATTACACAATACACACATAATTGCAACACAGCAAATATATATATATATATATATATATATATTAGAAGAGATAAAATGTTCAAATGAAAGAGTTGAATAAAGCTATCACGCAAAACAATATGTTTAGGTTATCCACTCACGAGCTTGCTAACGTTAGTGCTGTTTGTACTGTCAAAGCATTTCAGTTATCCAAAAACGTATAAACCAATTACTGTTGTACTAGCTAGCTAAAGTTCTAATTTACATTTTATTTGTACTTTTTCAGCGACTGGTCAAGGGTCTCGACTAATATTAATTAAGGAGTTAAATTAGACTAATGTGACATGTCACTTAATAAGATGATAGCTAAATGTACACAGGCTGCAATTTGCAATCCAGGCACGTGAGCATGTGCAGCTGTTGTTTTGGTTTGGTTTGAACTGCAGCCAGAGAACAAAACTCGACGTGAATTATGAACATGCAATATCTGAACTGTACTGAATTTTATCAAATAAAAAGCTAATTCTATACCAAACGTATTGCTTAGCCTATAACTAGCTACATGTTTATTTTTGTGGTCCTTCTGTGGCTCAGTTGGTAGAGCATGGCGCTTGTAACGCCAGGGTAGTGGGTTCGATTCCCGGGACCACCCATACGTAGAATGTATGCACACATGACTGTAAGTCGCTTTGGATAAAAGCGTCAGCTAAATGGCATATATTATTATTATTATTATTATATTATTTTTGGACTGTGGTCCAATAGGCTACCATAGTAGGCTGCCATAAAAAATCTGTAGGCTGCTCTACCATTTGTACCTCTACATTTACATTACATTTAAGTCATTTAGCAGACGCTCTTATCCAGAGCTTTCATGTAGCCTATTCCTACGATTCTGAAAGTGTCAATCCCTGATTCACTCTGCATATATACAAAGAGTATATATAATTATAATTATATATCTCTGATATAGCCTAGGGGCCACAAAATATCATTCTTTACCATTACCATGCAGCGTGTGTGTGTGTGTGAGAGAGAGGGAGAGAGAAGCCAACAGAACAGCCCACTTCAGACCCCGACCATACAGCCTTGACACCCCAGCAGGACACACAAGACAGGACCTACACCAACCCAACAGACTACCCCTCCTGGCACCCCTTCCTGTCAGCCCCCAGATAGCTCTCCTGACAACACCCCCACACCCACCAGGGACACACAAAAGGCAGATATTGTGCTCTTCATTGACTGAAATGGGAACTACATGATGAGTATAAACTTTTTCCAAAACACAAAGTGGCTAAACTCTGGTGTCCAAACACCTGGCCTTGGAGCTGCTGTCAGAAGACCGACTAGGGTCCCACAGCCTCATCATAATTCACACAGACACAAATTACCTGAGGGCGCAGCAGGAAAGGGTGGCCACAGCCCTTTCCAGGATTGATAGAAAAAGCTTCTTCCTCATCCCCTAACTCACTAGTGGGTAATCTCCACCCTGCTACCACAAAAAGACGTTCACCCTGCCACCATTTACCGCCAAAAACCACTCCCTTTGCCCGGAATAAATAACTATGGGAAACCGGTAAATTACAATACATTATTTACTGTGGCGATTTTAGCATGTAAATATTGGTTGGGCAAAAAAAACAATTGTGATGCATGCCAGCAAAGCCACTACACAACACAACACTAAACAATACATTAATTGCACTATAATGGTGACAAGCTATGCCCACAAACTGTTGGGACTTACATAAAGCTGCCCAACAGCAGAGTCCCAAAACCTTACCACTGCTACACCTGGCTATCAGCGGAGCATTGTCTGGCAGCGAAACAGTTCATTCAGCCTCATTTACTGCCTTCTAAAGAAACATAGCTGATATGGCTGACTTGCTTAAACAAATGTGGTTTTT
Organism: Oncorhynchus keta; assembly: GCF_023373465.1. Classification (NCBI taxonomy): domain Eukaryota; kingdom Metazoa; phylum Chordata; class Actinopteri; order Salmoniformes; family Salmonidae; genus Oncorhynchus; species Oncorhynchus keta. The sequence continues at coordinate 48,335,729 of NC_068439.1, read as the reverse complement.
ACTGACAATTGAGATGTACAGCATAAGGGGACTGACTACAAGCAGATAAGAGGCAATCCGTAATTTAGATTAGAACATTAATGAGTGAGCTAGGACAGACGTAGTCAAATAACTATTTGATCAGCACTTTTGAAATATACAGTGACAGAATTCAGAACGTGCTGTTCTTAGAGTGTTCTCCCTGTACAACATGTCAAAACCGTAGGATAAATAAAGGGGTCATATAAGCAGACAATGATAGCTCTTACAATATTGAATGATTACATTTATCTAAAACAGGTTATAGGCTACATGTGCATCACCAAGTCAAAACAGTAGGCAGAATTAAGAGGGGGAAATAGACCACATTATTAGGGTGAGGCACATGGGCTACTAACAGCTTACTACACAACATACACAACATATTTAACATATATTTTAGTATTTCTGTAGAACTGTAAAACAGAGTAAGATCATTTGAGCTTTGGGAACAACTGCTTTCATAAATGCATGGCGGACCTCGTTTCGTTGGAGCAGTGTAAAATACGATTTATGTCAATGACCCAGCCTTAACGTATTTCATTAATTTACATATCAAATTTGATTGTCCAACATCAGTTTCAAACATTTATTTATTTCATCTCCACCTAGACTGGCCTCTTTCCTCTGCTGTGGTGTTACATTGCAGTCAGCGCTGTTTTCTCTCGGTAGCTGTCCATGGTCATGAAATCAAGTCATCTGAGTTTGCATGGACACCAGCCTGATCTCCAGGTCCTTCCACCTTTGAAAACTATCTAGGTGCTCATGCGACTTCTCCTGTGAGATGAGGAGGTGGCACAGATTCTTCCAGTCCCTGGTTCCATCCCCGACCAGCACAAATTTGTACTCGTGTGAAAAAAGTTTGCAGCAAAAACAGAAGGCTGCATCGTTTTGCTTGGAATAGACAAGCCTTGTTCTCTCCACTCTCTCCCCATTCACCATCCTCCTATTGGAGTGGGCCACCGACAACTTTTGTGGCACCTTATCTCTCGGGAAATTCCCCTCCTTATCCTGATGTGGCCCGGTCTGCACTAACATATATACTAAAATTCCATTCCTATATTTTGGCCACTCACAGGAATCTTTTATGTTTTTTGTCTGGGAGTCCGATTGAGCAGCAGCACCACCACTGTCATCCGGGGAGCGACGAAATCAACGAGTGGAGGACAGAGGAGCCTCTTAAAGAAGAAGTTACAGGTCTGTGAGAGCCAGAAATCTTGCTTCATTAAAAATCCTACAAAGTTTTTTTTTCTCATTTTTATTTCTCATTTTGTCTGTCATAGTTGAAGTGTACCTATGATGAAATTTACAGGCCTCTCATCTTTTTAAGTGGGAGAACTTGCACAATTGGTGGCTGACTAAATACTTTTTGCCCCACTATATATACATGTCGTTATTACCATGCATGAGATCCCCACATTGTAGCCTGTACATTCAATATTTAATATATTCAACTGATCATGTGCTCTACCTTGGCAAATAGAGGTGCACCTCAGGCATGAATGTCTTTGAGATTATTTTTGAGTCATATCCAATACCAGGAGTATCAAACTACAGTCTTTGAATGATGCTGTGTCTGCATGTATGTATTACAATTATACACTTCAACAGTGTTTACCAATCTTGGTCCTGGGACATCAATGGTTACACATTGTAACTATGCAATAGACTAGAAACATGATTTAACATGTTAAAGGCTGATTTGTAATTCATATATACAGAAATATAATTTTTTTAAACAGTACACTATACTTCCTATGCATCACGTAAATACTCTAAAACTGGTTAATCTCAATATCTAATTTCCTTCATCTGCATTGATCTGATAAACACAGCATAGGTGTAGTATTTCATCAAACGGGAGACTTAATTTCAAACAGTAGAGAATGTGAAACGCTTTTATTCAATTGATATTGCATGGTCAAATAATAATAATCACAGGCAGAACAGTTGAAACTGGAGCAGCAGCACGGCCAGGTGGACTGGGGACAGCAAGGAGTCATCATGTCAGGTAGTCCTGAGGCATGGTCCTCTCTGAGAGAGAGAAAGAAAGAGAGAAAGAAAGAGAGAATTAGAGAGAGCATACTTAAATTCACACAGGACACCGGATAGGACAGGAGAAGTACTCCAGATATAACAAACTGACCCTAGACCCCCGACACATAAACTGCTGCAGCATAAATACTGGAGGCTGAGACAGGAGGGGTCAGGAGACACTGTGGCCCCATCCGATGACACCCCCGGACAGGGCCAAACAGGAAGGATATAACCCCACCCACTTTGCCAAAGCACAGCCCCCACACCACTAGAGGGATATCTTCAACCACCAACTTACCATCCTGAGACAAGGCTGAGTATAGCCCACAAAGATCTCCGCCGTTTAAAAGTAGAAAGTTTGCAGCCATCCACTTCCTTATGTCTGAAACACATGCTTCTAGCGAGGGCAATTTTGGGGCTTCGCCATGTTTCATTGAAATGTACAGCTGTGTGTCATCCGCATAGCAGTGAAAGTTAACATTATGTTTTCGAATGACATCCCCAATAGGTAAAATATATAGTGAAAACAATAGTGGTCCTAAAACGGAACCTTGAGGAACACCAAAATGTACAGTTGATTTGTCAGAGGACAAACCATTCACAGAGACAAACTGATATCTTTCCGACAGATAAGATCTAAACCAGGCCAGAACTTGTCCGTGTAGACCAATTTGGGTTTCCAATCTCTCCAAAAGAATGTGGTGATCGATGTTATCAAAAGCAGCACTAAGGTCTAGGAGCACGAGGACAGATGCAGAGCCTCGGTCTGATGCCATTAAAAGGTAATTTACCACCTTCACAAGTGCAGTCTCAGTGCTGTGATGGGGTCTGAAACCAGACTGAAGCATTTTGTATATATTGTTTATCTTCAGGAAGGCAGTGAGTTGTTGCGCAACAGCCTTTTTTTTAAATTGAGAGGAATGGAAGATTCGATATAGGCCGATAGTTTTTTATATTTTCTGGGTCAAGGTTTGGCTTTTTCAAGAGAGGCTTTATTACTGCCACTTTTAGTGAGTTTGGTACACATCCGGTGGATAGAGAGCAGTTTATTAATCTTTACTTTTACTCAAGTATGACAGTTGGGTACTTTCTCCACCATGCTGAAAAACATGCACAGACAGACGAGGACAAACAGTATAGGACCGAGCACGCCCCCATTCTCATCGATGGGGCTGTAATGGAGCAGGTTGAGAGCTTCAAGTTCCTTGGTGTCCACATCACCAACAAACTAACATGGTCCAAGCACACCAAGACAGTCGTGAAGAGGGCACAACAAAACCTATTCCCCCTCAGGAGACTGAAAGGATTTGGCAAGGGTCCTCAGATGCTCAAAAGGTTTTACAGCTGCACCACCGAGAGCCTCCTGACGGGTTGCATCACTGCCTGGTATGGCAACTGCTCGGCCTCCGACTGCAAGGCACTACCTGCCATCCAGGACCTCTATACCAGGTGGTGTCAGAGGAAGGCCCTAAAATTGTCAAAGACTCCAGCCACCCTAGTCATAGACTGTTCTCTCTGCTACCGCCAGCTAACGGTACCGGAGCGCCAATTCTAGGTCCAAGAGGCTTCTGAACAATAAGACTCCTGAACATTTAGTCAAATGGTTCCCAGACTATTTGCATTGCCCCCCCCATGCTGCTGCTACTCGGATATCATCTATGCATCGCCACTTTAATAACTCTACCTACATGTACATACATATTACCTCAATTACCTCGACACCTGTGCCCCCGCACATTGACTCTGTACCGATACTCCCTGTATATAGCCCCGCTATTATTTTACTGCTGCTTTTTAATTATTTGTTATTCTTATCTCTTACCTTTTTGTGACCAATGCAAACTAAAGATCTGTGTGAAAACAGAGAAACCAACTACACGTCCACACTCAGCCTAAGACACCTAAGGTGAAACGCGCCGCACAGCTTATTGGCAATAGATGTATGTTCTCATTCCTATGTAAAGGAGTCAAAATTGAGATATTGTTAGACACTGGGGCACAGGTTAGCATTGTAGGTAGGGCCTGGTAGAGAACGCTTTGCAAAGTGTTGAGATCCAACCCCTTGAGACTTTGTTAACCGAAAGCCAGCTCCATGTGACTGCAGCAAATGGCACTACTGTCCCCTTTGATGGATGGATTGAAGTATCCTTGGCGCTTCGGAGTAGTAAACAAGGGGAAATGGCCATACAAGTGTCTATGTTAGTTAGTCAGAGCTGTGTAGACTGTCCACTAGTAGGCTTTAATGTCATAGAGGAACTCATCAGAGAAAACAGTGAACAGACTGATGGTGTCAATCTCAGTGTTGTCACGATTGTCTGAAGAAGTGGACCAAAGTGCAGCGTTGTGAGCGTACATTCTCATTTATTTATATAAATGTCGCCAACAACACAACGACTGTGCCGCTTACGAGAGCTATAATGCCACAAAGTCACAAATGCGAAAGGAAAACAGGCTGCCGAAGTATGATTCCCAATCAGAGACAACGATAGACAGCTGCCTCTGATTGAGAACCACACCCGGCCAAACACAAAGAAATAGAAAACATAGAAATAAAGAAACTAGAATGCCCACCCTAGTCACACGCTGGCCTAACCAAAATAGAGGATAAAAGCCTCTCTATGGCCAGGGCGTGACAAGTGTACATCTGAGTGAGGTGATGAATGTCAAATAAAAAGCTGTTGAAACCATGGTCTCTACCATTAATTAAAAACCTCTTGGTACTAGGGGGCAGTATTTTCATTTTTGGAGAAAAAAAACGTTCCCGTTTTAAACGGGATGTTTTGTCAGGAAAAGATGCTAGAATATGCATATAATTGACAGCTTTCGATAGAAAACACTAATGTTTCCAAAACTGTAAAGATATTGTCTGTGAGTATAACAGAACTGATGTTGCAGGCGAAAGCCTGAGAAAAATCCAATCCGGAAGTGCCCCAGGTTTTGAAAGCACTGCATACCATCAACGAGCTTACGCTTTCTACGTATTCCCCAAGGTGTCTACAGTATTGTTTTATTTTTTTATTTCACCTTTATTTAACCAGGTAGGCAAGTTGAGAACAAGTTCTCATTTATAATTGCGACCTGGCCAAGATAAAGCAAAGCAGTTCGACACATACAACGACACAGAGTTACACATGGAGTAAAACAAACATACAGTCAATAATACAGTATAAACAAGTCTATATACGATGTGAGCAAATGAGGTGAGATAAGGGAGGTAAAGGCAAAAAAAAGTCATGGTGGCAAAGTAAATACAATATAGCAAGTAAAACACTGGAATGGTAGATTTGCAATGGAAGAATGTGCAAAGTAGAAATAAAAATAATGGGGTGCAAAGGAGCAAAATAAATTAATTAATTAAATACAGTAGGGAAAGAGGTAGTTGTTTGGGCTAAATTATAGGTGGGCTATGTACAGGTGCAGTAATCTGTGAGCTGCTCTGACAGTTGGTGCTTAAAGCTAGTGAGGGTGATAAGTGTTTCCAGTTTCAGAGATTTTTGTAGTTCGTTCCAGTCATTGGCAGCAGAGAACTGGAAGGAGAGGCGGCCAAAGAAAGAATTGGTTTTTGGGGTGACTAGAGAGATATACCTGCTGGAGCGTGTGCTACAGGTGGGAGATGCTATGGTGACCAGCGAGCTGAGATAAGGGGGGACTTTACCTAGCAGGGTCTTGTAGATGACATGGAGCCAGTGGGTTTGGCGACGAGTATGAAGCGAGGGCTAGCCAACGAGAGTGTACAGGTCGCAATGGTGGGTACTATATGGGGCTTTGGTGACAAAACGGATTGCACTGTGATAGACTGCATCCAATTTGTTGAGTAGGGTATTGGAGGCTATTTTGTAAATGACATCGCCAAAGTCGAGGATTGGTAGGATGGTCAGTTTTACAAGGGTATGTTTGGCAGCATGAGTAAAGGATGCTTTGTTGCGAAATAGGAACCCAATTCTAGATTTAACTTTGATTGGGTCTGGAAGGAGAGTTTACAGTCTAACCAGCGACCTAAGTATTTGTAGTTGTCCACGTATTCTAAGTCAGAGCCGTCCAGAGTAGTGATGTTGGACAGGCGGGTAGGTGCAGGTAGCGATCGGTTGAAGAGCATGCATTTAGTTTTACTTGTATTTAAGAGCAATTGGAGGCCACGGAAGGAGAGTTGTATGGCATTGAAGCTTGCCTGGAGGGTTGTTAAAACAGTGTCCAAAGAAGGGCCAGAAGTATACAGAATGGTGTCGTCTGCGTAAAGGTGTATCAGAGACTCACCAGCAGCAAGAGTGACCTCATTGATGTATACAGAGAAGAGAGTCGGTCCAAGAATTGAACCCTGTGGCACCCCCATAGTGACTGCCAGAGGTCCGGACAGCAGACTCTCCGATTTGACACACTGAACTCTATCAGAGAAGTAGTTGGTGAACCAGGCGAGGCAATCATTTGAGAAACCAAGGCTGTCGATTCTGCCGATGAGGATGTGGTGATTGACAGAGTCGAAAGCCTTGGTCAGATCAATGAATCCGGCTGCACAGTAATGTTTCTTATCGATGGCGGTTAAGATATCGTTTAGGACCTTGAGCGTGGCTGAGGTGCACCCATGACCAGCTCTGAAACCAGATTGCATAGCAGAGAAGGTATGGTGAGATTCGAAATGGTCGGTAATCTGTTTGCTGACTTGGCTTTCGAAGACCTTAGAAAGGCATGGTAGGATAGATATAGGTCTGTAGCAGTTTGGGTCAAGAGTGTCCCCCCCCCTTTGAAGAGGGGGATGACCGCAGCTGCTTTCCAATCTTTGGGAATCTCAGACGACACGAAAGAGAGGTTGAACAGGCTAGTAATAGGGGTGGCAACAATTTCGGCAGATAATTTTAGAAAGAAAGGTTCCAGATTGTCTAGCCCGGCTGATTTTTAGGGGTCCAGATTTTGCAGCTCTTTCAGAACATCAGCTGAACGGATTTAGGAGAAGGAGAAATGGGGAAGGCTTGGGTGGTTGCTGTGGGGGGTGCAGTGCTGTTGACCGGGGTAGGAGTAGCCAGGTGGAAAGCATGGCCAGGCGTAGAAAAATGCTTATTGAAATTCTCAATTATGGTGGATTTATCAGTGGTGACAGTGTTTCCTATCTTCAGTGCAGTGGGCAGCTGGGAGGAGGTGTTCTTATTCTCCATGGACTTTACAGTGTCCCAGAACTTTTTTGAGTTAGTGTTGCAGGAAGCAAATTTCTGCTTGAAAAAGCTAGCCTTGGCTTTTCTAACTGCCTGTGTATAAATGTTTCTAGCTTCCCTGAACAGCTGCATATCACGGGGGCTGTTCGATGCTAATGCAGAACGCCATAGGATGTTTTTGTGTTGGTTAAGGGCAGTCAGGTCTGGGGAGAACCAAGGGCTATATCTGTTCCTGGTTCTAAATTTCTTGAATTTATTTAAGATGGTTAGGAAGGTATTTAAAAAAAATATCCAGGCATCCTCTACTGACGGGATGAGATCAATATCCTTCCAGGATACCCCGGCCAGGTCGATTAGAAAGGCCTGCTCGCTGAAGTGTTTCAGGGAGCGTTTTACAGTGATGAGTGGAGGTCGTTTGACCGCTGACCCATTACGGATGCAGGCAATGAGGCAGTGATCGCTGAGATCTTGGTTGAAGACAGCAGAGGTGTATTTAGAGGGCAAGTTGGTTAGGATGATATCTATGAGGGTGTCCGTGTTTAAGGCTTTGGGGGGGTACCTGGTAGGTTCATTGATAATTTGTGTGAGATTGAGGGCATCAAGTTTAGTTTGTAGGATGGCTGGGGTGTTAAGCATGTTCCAGTTTAGGTCGCCTAGCAGCACGAGCTCTGAAGATAGATGAGGGGCAATCAGTTCACATATGGTGTCCAGAGCACAGCTGGGGGCAGAGGGTGGTCTATAGCAGGCGGCAACGGTGAGAGACTTGTTTTTAGAGAGGTGGATTTTTAAAAGTAGAAGTTCAAATTGTTTGGGTACAGACCTGGATAGTAGGACAGAACTCTGCAGGCTATCTTTGCAGTAGATTGCAACACCGCCCCCTTTGGCAGTTCTATCTTGTCTGAAAATGTTGTAGTTTGGAATTCAAATTTCAGAATATTTGGTGGTCTTCCTAAGCCAGGATTCAGACACAGCTAGAACATCCGGGTTGGCAGAGTGTGCTAAAGCAGTGAATAGAACAAACTTAGGGAGGAGGCTTCTAATGTTAACATGCATGAAACCAAGGCTATTACGGTTACAGAAGTCGTCAAAAGAGAGCGCCTGGGGAATAGGAGTGGAGCTAGGCACTGCAGGGCCTGGATTCACCTCTACATTGCCAGAGGAACAGAGGAGGAGTAGAATAAGGGTGCGGCTAAAGGCAATAAGAATTGGTCGTCTAGAACGTCTGGAACAGAGAGTAAAAGGAGGTTTCTGGGGGCGATAAAATAGCATCAAGGTATAATGTACAGACAAAGGTATGGTAGGATGTGAATACAGTGGAGGTAAACCTAGGTATTGAGTGATGAAGTGAGAGATATTGTCTCTAGAAACATCATTGAAACCAGGAGATGTCATTGCATGTGTGGGTGGTGACGTAGTTTTACTCATTTCTGTTGAAGAATAGTCGTAGGCGGCCACATTGCGTAAGTGGTCACATGGTGGCTCCGAGAGAGATTCTCACATAAAATACAGAGGTAGCCATTACTCCAATCGGTCCTAGTGAAAAACGAATTGTCCCGACGGATATATTATCGAATAGATATTAGAAAAACATCTTGATGATGGATTCTAAACAACGTTTGCTATGTTTCTGTCGATATTATGGAGCTAATTTGGAATATTTTTCACTGTTTCCGTGACTGCAATTTCTCAGCCAAACGTGAAGAACAAACGGAGCTATTTCGCCTACAAAAATAATCTTTGGGGAAAAAATTAACTTTGGCAATCTACCTGGGAGTCTCGTGAGTGAAAACATCCGAAGTTCATCAAAGGTAAACGATTTAATTTGATTGCTTTTCTGACTTGTGACAAGGTTGCCTGCTGCTAGCAGGGCATAATGCTATGCTTGGCTATTGATAGACTTAAACAAATGCTTGTCTAGCTTTGGCTGTAAAGCATATTTTGAAAATCTGAGATGACAGGGTGATTAACAAAAGGCTAAGCTGTGTCTCAGTATATTTCATTTGTGATTTTCATGAATAGGAATATTTATGTCCGTTGCGTTATACTAATTAGTGTCAGGCGATGATTACGCTCCCGGATACGGGATGGGTAGTATCAAGAGTGATGACCCATGAAGAAATGTCACTGAGCTGTTTGGTAAAAGTGGGAAGGAAAGGAAAGAAAGGACCATTGCTACAGGTCAAATAGCTGAGGGAAAATGTAGAATCAGAGCCTGGCTGGAGAGATGAACAATGATGTTCGAGCAAGCCATGGAGAGCCCAGATGGTTTGGAGCTGTTCCCATGCCTCGTGGATGTGCCCTGTGGAGCCTCAAAGGTGGTAAAGATTCCAAATCAGAACTCCAGACAAAATGACATTTACCTCTCTCAAAGAACAGTGCAGGGTTGGGTAGAGCTGATGGAGGACACCAGACCTGTCATCACAGCAGCTGACTGTCAGAAGAAACATGTGAGTCAGTCTTGTGATGCTTTCCTAATTTTTATTTAACCTTTATTTAACTAGGCAAGTCAGTTAAGAACAAATTATTATTTACAATGACGGCCTACGCCGGCCAAACCTGGGCCAATTGTGCGCTGCCCTATGGGACTCCCAATCACAGCTGGTTGTGATACAGCATGGAATTGAACCAGGGTCTGTAGTGACGCCTCTAGCACTGAAATGCAGTGCCTTAGACCGCTGCGCCACTCGGGAGCCCCAGTGCTCCACTCAGCTTCATTAAGGTGAGCAGAGAAAAGAGAGTCACACACCAGTTGGGTCCAGTAAAAAATGGTACCCACCTGTTGACATAGAACATCTACAGGACGAGGAACAGAAAATAGTCTGAAGAATGCTGTTGGACGAACCTGATGTGTTCGCACAGGAAGGTGGAAATATCAGCTGCATTCCGATCCTTAAGCTGAAACTCAACTTGAAGGATAACATGCCTGTCCAGAAAAGTTACAACTCCATTCTGAAACCTCTATACAAAGAAGTGAGAGAATATGTCCAAAACCTACTGGAGAAAGACTGGGTCAAGAAATCCACATCTCCATATTCATCCCCTCGGTCTGCATGCGCAAGAAGGACAGCAGCCCGAGGTTATGTGTTGACTTCAGGGAGCTGAATCACAAGACCATCCCTGACCATCATCTGTTGCCACGGATACAAGACCTGCTGGATAACCTAGGGGGATACACATGGCTCTCGATACTCGACCAAGGCAGCGCTTACCATCAAGGCAGCGGTTACCATCAAGGCTACGTGGATGAAAGCTCAAGACAAGCCACCTTGTTCAGCACCTCCTGAGGGCTATATGAGTGGGTCCGCATCCCCTTTGGTTTGACCAACAGCCCATCCGCTTTCCAGAGGTGTATGGAAGGAGTTCTAGATGGCATGAGAGACGACTGCTGATCTCCATATCTCTGGACGATGTTCTCCTCTATTCCAAGACGTTCAGTGAACATGTGGAAGACCTGAGAAGAGTGGTTAGTCGGATGAGGAAGCACAGCATCAAACTGTGGCCGAAAAAGTGTGACGTCTTCAGAAGCTGAGTGAGGTACATAGGTTGGATTGTATCCAGCAAGGGAGTACAAATCGACCCAAAAGACTTGGAGGCTGTGTTGCAGCTAAAGGAGAGGGAGCCACAGACAGTTGGAGAGGTCAGGACTCTGCTGGGACGCTTCAGCCACTACATGCCTTTCATCCAAGATATCTCCATGATGGCCAAACCTCTATTTGAGCTGCTACAAAGTCCATCAGCAGAAAAGGGGAAAACTGCCAAGTCAACCAGAGGAAAAACCCAGGCCAAAATGGTTAGCAATGGACAACGGCATCCTAAGACACCATTCCAGTGGATGGCTGTACAAAGAACCATCATAGCCAAGTTGGTGGACATGCTAACCAATCCACCCATACTAGCATACCTAGACTGTGACGTACCATTTGTGCTACACACTGACGTCTCAATGAGGCTCTAAGGGGCTGTCCTTCACCAACATCAGAACGGGAGACTATGTGTAATCAAGTATGGGTCAAGAACGCTAACTCCAGCAGAGAAAAACTACCACCTCCACTCTGGCAAACTTGAGTTTTTAGCACTTAAATAGGCGATCTGTTACAAATTACAGGCCTGGGAAAATGAATGCAGACGCTGACACACTGTCTCATTGTCCTGTCATTCTCTACAACCACGTGGGTGAATACACAGAATCTATGCCACCAGAAGTAATCTCAGCGGTATGGCAAGGAAGCAGAGCAGTGAAAAATTAGGATGTTCCATGGGTGGCTGCTTTGCAAGTCAACTCTAGAGAGGGGTGGTATATCACCTGAAGGCGTGCCTGCCATCACACCAGAGGAAATCAAGGCTGCACGGCAATCAGATAAATAGTCTCACTGAAAAAGAAAAGATGGAATCCAAATAAAATAAAATAAAATTGTATTAGTCAAATGCGCCAAATTAAACAGGTAGACCTGACATGGAAATGTTTACTTACGAGCCCCAGTGCAGTTTCCGAAATATGGATAAGAATAAGAGATAAAAGTAACAAGTTATTAACAAGAGCAGCAGTTTTTAAAAAATCAAATCAAATCAAATGTATTTGTCACATACACATGGTTGGCAGATGTTAATGCGAGTGTAGCGAAATGCTTGTGCTTCTAGTTCCGACAATGCAGTAATAACCAACGAGTAATCTAACCTAACAATTCCAAAACTACTACCTTATACACACAAGTGTAAAGGGATAAAGAATATGTACATAAAGATATGAATGAGTGATGGTACAGAACGGCATAGGTAAGATGCAGTAGATGGTTTCGAGTACAGTATATACATATGAGATACGTAATGTAGGGTATGTAAACAAAGTGGCATAGTTTAAAGTGGATAGTGATACATGTATTACATAAAGATGCAGTAGATGATATAGAGTACAGTATATACATATACATATGAGATGAGTAATGTAGGGTATGTAAACATTATATTAAGTAGCATTGTTTAAAGTGACTAGTGATATATTTTACATGAAATCCCATTACTAAAGTGGCTGGAGTTGAGTCAGTGTGTTGGTAGCAGCCACTCAATGTTAGTGGTGGCTGTTTAACAGTCTGATGGCCATCTGTAGAAGTTTGTGAGTGAGATGCGCCTTCTTCACGATGCTGTCTGTGTGGGTTGACCAATTCAGTTTGTCTGTGATGTTACCTACCCTCACCACCTGGTGGCGAAGTCCACAATCATCCCTTGTTTTCAGTGGAAGTCCGAGGGCCCCAGTACCCAGTTCCACAAGTTTGGAGATTGGTACTATGGTGTTAAATGCTGAGCTGTGAGTCGTTACCTACCCTCACCATGAACAGCATTCTTACATGGTAGGATATTCCTCTTGTCCAGATGGGTTAGGGCAGTGTGCAGTGTGGTTGAGATTGCATTGTCTGTGGACCTATTTGGGCGGTAAGCAAATTGGAGTGGGTTTAGGGTGTCAGGTAGGGTGGAGGTGATATGGTGCTTGACTAGTCTCTCAAAGTACTTCATGATGACGGAAGTGAGTGCTACAGGGCGGTTGTCGTTTAGCTCAGTTACCTTAGCTTTCTTGGGAACAGGAACAATGGTGGCCCTCTTGAAGCATGTGGAAACAGCAGACTGGGATAAGGATTGATTGAATATTCCGTAAACACACCAGCCAGCTGGTCTGCGCATGCTCTGAGGGCGCGGCTGGGGATGCCGTCTGGGCCTGCAGCCTTTCGAAGTTAACACGTTTAAATGTTTTACTCACGTCGGCTGCAGTGAAGGAGAGTCCGCATGTTTTGGCTGCAGTGAAGGAGAGTCTGCATGTTTTGGTTGTGGGCCGTGTCAGTGGCACTGTATTGTTCTCAAAGCGGGCAAAATAATATTTAGTCTGCCTGGGAGCAAGACATCCTGGTCCGTGATGGGGCTATTTTTGTAATCCGTGATTGACTGTAGACCCTGCCACATACCTCTTGTGTCTGAGCCGTTGAATTGCGACTCTACTTTGTCTCTATACTGACGCTTAGCTTGTTTGATTGCCTTGCTGAGGGAATAGCTACACTGTTTGTATTCGGTCATGTTTCCGGTCACCTTGCCCTGGTTAAAAGCAGTGGTTCGCGCTTTCAGTTTCACACGAATGCTGCCATCAATCCACGGTTTCTGGTTTGGGAATGTTTTAATCGTTGCTATGGGAAGGACATCTTCAATGCACGTTCTAATGAACTCGCTCACCGAATCAGCGTATTCGTCAATGTTGTTGTTGGACGCAGTGCGGAACATATCCCAGTCCACGTTCCAAATCTTTTCAGTCTCCTGAGGGGGAATAGATTTTGTCGTGCCCTCTTCACGACTGTCTTGGTGTGCTTGGACCATGTTAGTTTGTTGGTGATGTGGATGCCAAGGAACTTGAAGCTCTCAACCTGCTCCACTACAGCCCCGTCGATTAGAATGGGGGCGTGCTCGGTCCTATATTCTTAATCCTGTAGTCCACAATCATCTCCTTTGTTTTGATCACGTTAAGGGAGAGGTTGTTGTCCTGGCACCACACGGTCAGGTCTCTGACCTCCTCCCTATAGGCTGTCTCATTGTTGTTGGTGATCAGGCCTACCACTGTTGTGTCATTGACAAATGTAATAATGGTGTTGGAGTTGTGCCTGTCCGTGCATTCATGAGTGAACAGGGAGTACAGGAGGGGGCTGAGCACGGACCCCTGAGGGTCCCCTGTGTTGAGGATCGGTGTGGCGGAGGTGTTGTTATCTACCCTTTCCACCTGGGGGCGGACCGTCAGGAAGTCCAGGATCCGGTTGCAGAGGGAGGTGTTTAGTCCCAGGATCCTTAGCTTATTGATGAGCTTTGAGGGCACTATGGTGTTGAATGCTGAGCTGTAGTCAATGAATAGTATTCTCACATAGGTGTTCCTTTTGTCTAGGTGGGTAAGGGCAGTGTGGAGTGCAATAGAGACTGAATCATCTGTGGATCTGTTGGGGCGGTATGCAAATTGGAGTGGGTCTAGGGTTTCTGGGATGATGGTGTTGATGTGAACAGCCTTTCAAAGCACTTCATGGCTACAGACATGAGTGCTACTGGTCAGTAGTAATTTAGGCAGGTTACCTTAGTTATTGGGCACAGGCACTATGGTGGTCTGCTTAAAACATGTTGGTATTACAGACTCGGATGGGGAGAGGTTGAAAATGTCAGTGAAGACACTTGCTAGCTCGGAGTACATGTCCTGGTCATCCAGCTAGCTCTGCGGTCTTGTGTCTAAAGGTCTTACTCACATCAGCTGAGGAGAGTGTAATCACACAGTCTTCCTGTACAGCTGGCGCTCTCATGCATGTTTCAGTGTTATTTGCCTCGAAGCGAGCATGTAAGTAGTTTAGCTCATCTGGTAGGCTCGTGTCACTGGGCAGCTCTCAGCTGTGCTTCCCTTTGTAGTCTGTAATTGTTTGCAAGCCCTGCCACATCCAACGAGCATCAGAGCCGATATAGTACGACTCAATCTTAGTCCTGTATTGACGCTTTTCCTGTTTGATGGTTCGTTGGAGGGCATAGCAGAATTTCTTATAAGCTTCCGGGTTAGAGTCCCGCTCCTTGAAAACCGCAGCTCTAGCCTTTAGCTCAGTGCGGATGCTGCCTGTAATCCATGGCTTCTGGTTGGGGTATGCACATACGGTCACTGTGGGGACGACGTCATCGATGCACTTATTGATGAAACCAATGACTGATGTGGTGTACTCCTCAATGCCATTGGAGGAATCCCGGAACATATTCCATATTCAACATCTCCTTCATCCTACCACTTTTGTATTGATCTAGTCACTGGTGCTTCCTGCTTTCATTTTTGCTTGGAAACAGGAATCAGGAGGATGGAATTATGGTCAGATTTGCCAAATGGAGGGCAAGGGAGAGCTTTGTATGCGTGTCTGTGTGTGGAGTATAGGTGGTCCAGAGTTATTTTCCCTTTGGTTGCACATTTAACATGCTGATAGAAATTTGGTAAAACTGATTTAAGTTTCCCTGCATTCAGTTTCCCTGCATTACCTTGAGCCAAATGACAAAGAGAAAAATAAATAAGGAGCTTAGTCCATGAGTGGAACAAGCTGGTCATGGAAAATGGAATCCTGTACAGACAGGGTGGACAACAAAAGCAACTTGTACTACCCAGGAAGCTGAAATCAGTGATGCTGAAGAACTTACACGACGACTTGGAGCAGACAAAGACAAAGAGATCCATCTGGTCTAGGGAAAAGATTTTACTGGCGATTCATGTAGCGTGAAGTTGAAGACTATGTGATCAGACAGTGTGCATGTACAGTTGACGTCGGAAGTTTACATGCACTTAGGTAGGAGTCATTAAACTCGTTTTTCAACCACTCCACAAATTTCTTGTGGAGTTTTGGCAAGTCGGTTAGGACATCTACTTTGTGCATGACACAAGTAATTTTTCCAACAATTGTTTACAGACAGATTATTTCACTTATAATTCACTGTATCACGATTCCAGTGGGTCAGAAGTTTACATACACTAAGTCGACTGTGCCTTAAAAACAGCTTGGAAAATTCCAGAAAATAATGTCATGGTTTAAAAGCTTCTGAGGCTAATTGACATAATTTGAGCCAATTGGAGGTGTCCCTGTGGATGTATTTCAAGGTCTACCTTCAAACTCAGTGCCTCTTTGCTTGACATCATGGGAAAATCTAAAGAAATCAGCCAAGACCTCTGAAAAATAATTGTAGACCTCCACAACTCTGTTGCATCCTTGGGAGCAATTTCCAAATGCCTGTACAAACAATAGTACACAAGTATAAACACCATGGGACCACGCAGCCGCCAAACCGATCATGAAGGAGACATGTTCCGTCTCCTAGAGATGAACGTACTTTGGTGTGAAAAGTGCAAATCAATCCCAGAACAACAGCAAAGGACCTTGTGAAGATGTTGGGGGAAACAGGTACAAAAGTATCTACATCCACAGTAAAATGAGTCCTATATCGACATAAACTGAAAGGCCGCTCAGCAAGGAAGAATCCACTGCTCCAAAACCGCCATAAAAAAAACAGACTACGGTTTGCAACTGCACATGGGGACAAAGATCGTACTTTTTGAAGAAATGTCCTTTGGTCTGATGAAACAAAAATGGAACTGATTGGCCATAATGACCATCGTTATGTTTGGAGGACAAATGGGAGCCGTGCAAGCCGAAGAACACCATCCCAACCGTGAAGCACAGGGGTGGCAGCATCATGTTGTGGGGGTGCTTTTCTGCAGGAGGGACTGCTGCACCTCACAAAATAGGTGGCATCATGAGGATGGAAAATTATGTGGGTATATTGAAGCAACATCTCAAGACATCAGTCGGGAAGTTAAAGCTTGAGTCACAAATGGGTTTTTCAAAAGGACAATGACCCCAAGCAAACTTCCAAAGTTGTGGCAAAATGGCTTAAGGACAACAAAGTCAAGGTATTGGAGTGGGAATGAGATGAAAGACTTCAACTGTCCTGATTAAGTCGGTCCAGCCAGTTGGGTTTTCAGTTCATCGTGCAGACAGGAATAAGGCCACTGTTTTTCCTGGGGACCTTCAATGCTGCAGAAGTGTTTTGGTACCCATCCCCAGATCTGTGCCTCGACACCATCCTATCTTGGAGCTCTTCGGACAATTCCTTCGACCTCATGGCTTGGTTTTTGCTTTGACAAAGTCATCGGGACCTTAAATAGACAGGTGTGTACCTTTCCAAATCATGTCCAATAAATTCAATTTTCCACAGGTGGACTCCAATCAAGTTGTAGAAACATCTCAAGGATGATCAATGGAAACAGGATTCACCTTAACTCAATGTTGAGTCTCATAGCAAACGGTCCAAATACTTATGTAACTAAGTTATTTAGACTTTTTATTTTCAATACATTTGCAAACATTTCTAAAAACGTGTTTTTGCCGTGTCATTATGGGGTATTGTGTATAGATTAATGAGAGAAAAAAAAACGATGTAATCAATTTTAGAATAAGGCTGTAACGTAACAAAATGTGGAAAAAGTCAAGGGTATCTGAATACTTCCCGAATGCCTTATCGATAGATAGATAGATAGATAGATAGATAGATAGATAGATGGGCAGGTGAAAAGGTTAACTTATGTTTATATTTCCTTGAGGTAATGCAGGGTTTCCCAACTAGTGATTTTATTTGTCCCCACAAGTTTTCTGATTAAAATAATATAAATGTTTTTTATAAAAACAAATGAATTTTCATTGTTGGACATGAAAGTGTGTAAAATCAGTGATTTTAATTCAGGATCGTATCCCAATTTAATCACCGTTTGAAATAATTTTTAATAATGTTCTAGCCCCCCGACCATCTGCTCAAGAAAGAATCGTCCTGCCATCGTCCGGATGTAGTTGGGGACCATATTATACCACTAGGTGTTGCTCTAAGTCTGTAGCTGTATTAGGAGTTGAACTAGGACCCCATACAGTTTCCAGGAGCAGCTTTGGATAGATTGAGAGCCACTGGGAAAAAATACCTTATTGTTTTTGTTGGAAACTCTTGTCCAAATTGCAATGTCTTTCGTGTTTGTATGTCCAATGTTGTTCCCAGAGTGGTGGTCCGTTCTCCATCGGTGCACGAGGAGGGGGAGTTCCCCCCAATCCCTATCACTGGGTCTCGGCCTCCCCGTCACCATTCTGCAGATCTGGTTGGCAGACGGCAGGAGGCTTGTGAAGAGGTTCAACCTATCGCATCGGTTGGTATTACACTGTTACAACCCCTCATATACTGTTAACTGTATAGGAACCTACTGTACAGGAACGTGTCTATCCCCGAGTGCCCTCTCTAAGCAGTTGATCCTTACATCCATGATTCTTATAAGCCCAGTACACTGAATAAGCCAGGGCTTTTAAGATTATCCTTCTGACCATAATGTTAAGAGATCAAGCAGATATGACTGTTGAAGATGATGTAATGGTTCTTCATCCTACCAAGGTTTAGAGTGCACCAGGGGCCATGTTATCCCCGAGCATGGGGCATCATGTTATATCACATAATTAGAATTCCCAGAACAGATATTCCAATTCAAGTCAAAGTTCCAAAAATGGTTGTAAAGGGAAGGCAAACCGGTACCTTCTATTTCGAGCTAACGTGTTCTATCTCCTGCTGCATGGGGCCTGCTGCATGCAGAAAACCTGATGTGAGCCCTGTCTGGCGACGTTGTAAATCTATAAGATCCCTAGAGAGGAATTGCATAACTCAGATGCAGCGTTTATTATGTAACAGGGTTAGCTGAGAGAGAGGGGAGAGAAGACAACCCAGACCTCAGGATCCTGTATGACGTTCCAATAGAGTATATGAGGCTTCATATAAATAATAGATTATGTTGAGTATATAGTCGTATAGAGCAGTTGTTCCCAACCTTTTTGGGACCGTGGCACATCTTTTTATTTTTTTATTCAACCTTTATTTAACTAGTTAGTTAAGAACACATTCTTATTTACAATGACGGCCTACGAACTGCCTTGTTCACGGGCAGAACGACAGATTTGATGGGATATACAATTCTGTGGCACCCCTAACATTTCCCGATTCATGTATTTCGTGGTAATGATCGCCATCGTATCTGATACATCCTGTTTATAGATTAAATAGGATTTATTTGAAATATTTTCATCATTTTTAAAGTTCCTTACTCATGATGGTTAATTTGTATGTACCCCATTAAAAGCGTCCTGTGAATCTGACCAGAAAGAAAACCAGCGGCAGACCAGTTGGGGACCACTGCTATAGAGAGCAATGGTGTGTAGACGATAAAGAGAACAATGTTTTGCCTCCCGAGTGGCGTAGTGGTCTCAGGCACTGCATCACAGTTGTTAGCTGTGCCACTAGAGATCCTGGTTCGAGTCCAGGCTCTGTCGCAGCCGGCTGTGACCGGGAGACCCATGGGGCGGTGCACAATTAGCCCAGCGTCGCCCGTTTAGGTGACGGTTTGGCAGGCAGGGATGTCCTTGTCCCATCGCGCTCTAGCGACTCCTTTGGCGGGCCTGGCGCATGCAAGCTGACACAGTTGCCAGATGTACAGTGTTTCCTCCGACACATTGGTGTGGCTGGCTTCCGGGTTAAGCAGGCATTGTGTCAAGAAGCAGTGTGACTTGGTTGGGTCGTGTTTTGGAGGACTTTCGCATCTCCCAAGTCCGTATGGGAGTTGCAGCGATGAGACAAGACTGTAACTACCAATTGGATACACCAAAATTGGGGAGTAAAAGGAGTAAAAGTTTTTTTTAATGAAGAAAAAGAGAAAAATGTTTGGTAGGGGACATACTTCTCTATTTTACTGATCATTACTATTTACTAATAGTTTCTGAATGAACGGAATTCTTTGTAAATGCAAATGTTATGCGTATGTTTGTGTGCCTGCATGAGTCCCTGTATGTGTCTGTATGTGGGAGCTCATCTCTGTCTCTATCTCGATGTGTTGTGTTCTCCTCAGGGTCAGTGACATTCACAACTATGTCCAGCACTGTCAGAGGATAGGTTCATCTTTCATCCTGACCGCGTCACATCCTTTGAGAGCTCCTGGAGGAGGGGCTAAGTCTGGAGGAGGCAGACCTAACCAATTCTGTCATCGTCCAGAGACCCCTCAACACAGATCACCTTCAGACACTCATGGCCATTAGGAACACTCAAAGAGACCTTGAAATCCCACACATTGGTCACTATTGACCAATCGCAACACTCACATGGACGAAACATCACTCTTAGTTCACTCCTGAAGTGAAGACAATACTAACATACTATTCAGTAGTTCCTTTAGGGTCTGGCCAGGATGGAGACATTGCTCCCAGTCCCCAGTCTCAGTCCCACAGGCCCCATTACATTCACCCAAGCCTCCTCTACTCACCCCAGCCCTCTTTAACTTCTTAACGTCTCACATCACTCATTGAGCTTCAAAAGGGCTCAAACTTCCTCCACTACATACAGTTGAAGTCGGAAGTTTACATACACTTAGGTTGGAGTCTTTAAAACTTGTTTTTCAACCACTCCACAAATGTCTTGTTAACAAACTATAGTTTTGGCAAGTCGGTTAGGACAAGTCATTTTTCCAACAATTGTTTACAGACAGATTATTTCACTTATAATTCACTGTATCACAATTCCAGTGGGTCAGAAGTTTACATACATCAAGTTGACTGTGCCTTTATACAGCTTGGAAAATTCCAGAAAATTATGTCATGGCTTTAGAAGCTTCTGATAGGCTAATTGACATCATTTGAGTCAATTGGAGGTGTACCTGTGGATGTATTTCAAGGCCTACTTTCAGACTCAGTGACTCTTTGCTTGACATCATGGGAAAAACAAAAGAAATCAGCCAAGACCTCAGAAACATAATTGTAGACCTCCACAAGTCTGGTTCATTCTTGGGAGCAAATTCCCAACGTCTGAAGGTACCACGTTCATCTGTATAAACAATAGTATGCAAGTATAAGCACCATGGGATCACGCAGCCATCATACCGCTCAGGAAGGAGACACGTTCTGTCTCCTAGAGATGAACGTACTTTGGTGTGAAAAGTGCAAATCAATCCCAGAACAACAGCCAAGAACCTTGTGAATATGCTGGAGGTATCTATATCCACAGTAAAATGCTTGTCTATTTTAAAGCAAAGTAAGGGAGTGCAACTCTCAGACTTGACCATAACTGATTAATGACATATCCATGGTGCCGTGTTTTAGTATTGTGCTTGACGTAAGCACTGATTTAAGTGACATTGCCCAATTATGTGTTTGGGTCCGCTTCCCTCGTTCAGAGAGGAACTTTTATGTTTACTGCCCTTCAGGGACAAACACGAGGAGAGAATATTCTGAAAGCCCTTGTTACATTTTTTGCTGATAACAATATTGACTGGTCAAATCTGGCATCTGTGTGCACTGACGGTGCCCCAAACATGCGAGGGAAGGAGAAGGGAATCAACAATGAACATTGTGAAACAAAAACAGAGAAACAAACTGACCAATACACAACTGAATTGCCTCACAAGGAAAAAATTGTCTGGTTCATCCTTGGGAGCAATTTCCAAACGCCTGAATGTACCACGTCAAGCTGTACAAACAGTAGTACGCAAGTATAAACACCATGGGACCACGCAGCCGTCATACCGCCGAGGAAGGAGATTCGTCCTGTTTCCAAGAGATGAACGTACTTTGGTGCAAAAAGTGCAAATCAATCCCAGAACAACAGCAAAGGACCTTGTGAAGATGCTGGAGGAAACAGGTACAAAACTATCTACATCCACAGTAAAACAAGTCCTATATCGACATAACTTGAAAGGCCACTCAGCAAGGAAGAAGCCACTGCTCCAAAACCGCCATAAAAAAGACAGACTACGGTTTGCAACTGCACATGGGGACAAAGATCATACTTTTTGGAGAAATGTCCTCTGGTCTGATGAAACAAAAATAGAACTGTTTGGTCATAATGACCATCGTTATTTACATTTACATTTACATTTAAGTCATTTAGCAGACGCTCTTATCCAGAGCGACTTACAAATTGGTGCATACACCTTATGACATCCAGTGGAACAGCCACTTTACAATAGTGCATCTAAATATTTTTAGGGGGGTGAGAAGGATTACTTACCCTATCCTAGGTATTCCTTGAAGAGGTGGGGTTTCAGGTGTCTCCGGAAGGTGGTGATTGTTATGTTTGGAGGAAAAGGGGGGGCTTGCATGCCGAAGAACACCATCCCAACAGTGAAGCACAGGGGTGGCAGCATCATGTTGTGGGGGTGATTTGCTGCAGGAGGGACTGGTGCACTTCATAAAATAGATGGCTTCATGAGGCAGGAAAATTATGTGGATATATTGAGGCAACAACTCAAGACATTAGTCAAGAAGTTAAAGCTTGGTCGCAAATGGGTCTTCCAAATGGACGATGACCCCAAGCATACTTCCAAAGTTGTGGCAAAATGGCTTAAGGACAACAAAGTCAAGGTATTGGAGTGGCCATTACAAAGCCCTGACCTCCATCCTATAGATAATTTGTGGATTAAATGTCAGGAATTGTGAAAAACTGAGTTTAAATGTATTTGGCTAAGGTGTATATAACATTCTGAGTTCAACTGTTGCTCTAGCAACGCTTTGTTTGTTATTTTCCATATTATGTCTATCTCAGTAAACTACCCGGGCATAGGCACAACCACTTGGCAGCCAGGCCCACCCACTGTGGAGCCAGGCCCAGCCAATCAGAATTAGTTTTTCCCCACAAAAGGGCTTTATTACAGACAGCACCACATTTCAGGGATTTTTTAATCCACCTCATGAGTGTAACGGATGTGAAACGGCTAGCTTAGTTAGCGGTGGTACGCGCTAAATAGCGTTTCAATCGGTGACGTCACTTGCTCTGAGACCTTGAAGTAGCAGTTCCCCTTGCTCTGCAAGGGCCGCGGCTTTTGTGGAGCGATGGGTAACGATGCTTCGTGGGTGACTGTTGTTGATGTGTGCAGAGGGTCCCTGGTTCGCGCCCGGGTATGGGCGAGGGGACGGTCTAAAGTTATACTGTTACATTGATGCTGTTGACCCGGATCACTGGTTGCTGCGGAAAAGGATGAGGTCAAAAGGGGGGTGAGTGTAACGGATGTGAAACGGCTAGCTTAGTTAGCGGTGCGCGCTAAATAGC
Source organism: Oncorhynchus keta (assembly GCF_023373465.1). Lineage (NCBI taxonomy): Eukaryota > Metazoa > Chordata > Actinopteri > Salmoniformes > Salmonidae > Oncorhynchus > Oncorhynchus keta. Next base: position 48,312,885 of record NC_068439.1, on the reverse strand, counting down.
ATTTCAATTGGTGATGTCACTTGCTCTGAGACCTTGAAGTAGTGGTTCCCCTTGCTCTGCAAGGGCCGCGGCTTTTGTGGAGCGATGGGTAACGGTGCTTCGTGGGTGACTGTTGTTGATGTGTGCAGAGGGCCCTGGTTCGCACCTGGGTATGGGCGAGGGGACGGTCTAAAGTTATACTGTTACATGAATATGGGACCAACACTTGTGTTTATTATTTTGTTCAGTGTATATCTCTGTAGTGGTTAGAGAAGATCTCATGTCTAGTGTTATTGAAGTGTTGTGGTTGTAGGTTCACCTGCCTCATCTAAAGCCTGTTATTTTGGGGTGTTGCTATAGGCCAGAAGGGCTAACATTCAGTATCTATGTCACGTTCTGACCTTTATTTCCTGTGTTTTTGTATTTAGTTAGTATGGTCAGGGCGTGAGTTGGGTGGGCAGTCTATGTTTGTTTTTCTATGATTTGGGTATTTCTATGTTTTGGCCTAGTATGGTTCTCAATCAGAGGCAGGTGTCATTAGTTGTCTCTGATTGAGAATCATACTTAGGTAGCCTGGGTTTCACTGTGTGTTTGTGGGTGATTGTTCCTGTCTCTGTCTCTGCACCAGATAGGACTGTTTTGAGTTTTCACATTTCTTGTTTTTTGTAGTCAGTTGTTCATGTGTACCTTAACGTATTAAAAAGAACCATGGACAATTACCACGCCGCGTATTGGTCCTCTGATCCGTTTCGCCTCTCCTCTTTGGAAGAAGAGGAGGAAATTCATGACAGAATCACCCACCCACCAAGGACCAAGCGGCGTGGTAAAAAACAGCAGCGACGACAGCAGCAGCAGCAGCAGCATCAACAACAACAGAGGCCAGCATCACAGGACTCCTGGACATGGGAGGAGATACTGAACGGAGAGGGACCCTGGGCACAGGCTGGGGAATATCGCCGCCCCAAAGCAGAGCTGGAGGCAGCGAAAGCTGAGCGGCGGCGATATGAGGAGGCAGCACGGCAGCGCGACAGGTACGAGGGGCAGCCCCAAAAATTTTTTTGGGGGGGGCACACGAGGTGTGGTACTAAGCCAGGTAGCAGACCTGAGCTCACGCCTCGTGCTTATGATAAGCAGCGCATTACTGGTCAGGCACCGTGTTATGCAGTTAAGCGCACGGTGTCGCCAGTGCGTGCCCATAGCCCAGTGCGCGATAGGGCAGCCCCCCGAAAGTGCCATGCGAGTGTGGGCATTGAGCCAGGGCGTATGGTGCCTGCTCAGCGGGTCTGGTCGCCGGTACGCAGTTTTGGTCCAGGTTATCCTGCGCCGGCTCTGCGTGCTGTGTCTCCGGGGCGCTGGGAGGGTGCAGTGCGTCCTCTGCCTGCGCTCCGCTCGTGCCGGGCAAATGTGGGAGTGGAGCCTAAGGGAGAGGTGCGTGTATTAAGCACTAGATCTCCCGTGCTTACCCACAGCCCGGTTCAACCTGTGCCTGCACTCTGGAGGGTCCGGGCTAGAGTAGTTGTCCAGCCTGGGGAAGTGGTGCCAAGGTTGCGCACCAGAGCTCCAGTGCTCCCCCACAGCCCGGTCCTTCAGGCTCCTCCTAACACCAAGCCTCCTGAAGGTCTCCCCAGCCTGGTGGTTCCTGTGGCAGCCCCACGCACCAGGCTGTCTCTCTGTCTCCTCCCTGCAGGTGGTCCCGCCTGTCCGGCGCCGCTGCCGGAGCCTCCCGCCTGTCCGGCGCCGCTGCCGGAGCCTCCCGCCTGTCCGGCGCCGCTGCCGGAGCGTCCCGCCTGTCTGGCGCCGCTGCCGGAGCCTCCCGCCTGTCCGGCGCCGCTGCCGGAGCGTCCCGCCTGTCCGGCGCCGCTGCCGGAGCCTCCCGCCTGTCCGCTGCCGGAGCCTCCCGCCTGTCCGGCGCCGCTGCCTGAGCGTCCCGCCTGTCCGGCGCCGCTGCCGGAGTCTGAGGCACCAGTCCCCCTCTGCCCAGAGGCGCCAGTCCCCCTCTGCCCAGAGGCGCCAGTCCCCCTCTGCCCAGAGGCGCCAGTCCCCCTCTGCCCAGAGGCGCCAGTCCCCCTCTGCCCAGAGGCGCCAGTCCCCCTCTGCCCAGAGGCGCCAGTCCCCCTCTGCCCAGAGCTGCCCCTCTGTCCAGTGGGGTCATTGATAAGGGTGGCCATGGTGAGAAAGCCACGGAGGCGGACAATAAGGCGGACTAAGACAATTGTGAAGTGGGGTCCGCGTCCCGCCCAGAACCGCCACCGCGGACAGATGCCCACCCAGACCCTCCCCTATAGGTCAAGGTTTTGCGGCCGGAGTCCGCACCTTTGGGGGTACTGTCACGTTCTGACCTTTATTTCCTGTGTTTTTGTATTTAGTTAGTATGGTCAGAGCGTGAGTTGGGTGGGCAGTCTGTTTGTTTTTCTATGATTTGGGTATTTCTATGTTTCGGCCTAGTATGGTTCTCAATCAGAGGCAGGTGTCATTAGTTGTCTCTGATTGAGAATCATACTTAGGTAGCCTGGGTTTCACTGTGTGTTTGTGGGTGATCGTTCCTGTCTCTGTCTTTGCACCAGATAGGACTGTTTTGAGTTTTCACATTTCTTGTTTTTTGTAGTCAGTTGTTCATGTGTACCTTAACGTATTAAAAAGAACCATGGACAATTACCACGCCGCGTATTGGTCCTCTGATCCGTTTCGCCTCTCCTCTTCGGAAGAAGAAGAAGAAAAGAAGGAGGAAATTCATTACAATCTAGATCATGTGGTGAAATGCTTGATATTGTGTGACGTTAACAGGGAGGTCTATTTTTTTCGGTGATCTGAACTTTGACTGTTAGAAACTAGCTGTCCTCTCAAGAGGAAGCTTTAAACGGTAACTAATGCCTGTAATATGACACAGTTTATCACTCAACCAACCATAGTGCACAACAACAGTGTTGGATCTGTGCCATTAACTTGTATTGATCATATCTTCACTAATGCTGCAGAGCTTTGCTTCAAAGCAATATCAGTTCCCATTGGCTGTCGTGACCATAACATTGTGGCAATAACAAGGAAAGCCAAAGTACCAAAGGTTGGGCCAAAAGAATTCTCAGGACTCTTGTTGAAGATGTAAAACATGAATGTTGGTCTCATGTGTATGATGAAGTGAATTCAGATGCAGCACTGGAAGTATTTGTAAAATGATTCATGCCAATTGTTGACAAGCATGCACATCAGCTGGGGTGGTGTAAAGCTCGCCGATATTGGACTCTGGAGCAGTGGAAACGCGTTCTCTGGAGTGATGAATCACGCTACACCATCTGGCAGTCTGGACAAATATGGGTTTGGCGGATACCAGGAGAACGCTACCTGCCCCAATGCATAGTGCCAACTGTAAAGTTTGGTAGAGGAGGAATAATGGTCTGGGGCTATTTTTCATGGTTTGAACTAGGCCCCTGGGTTCCATTGAAGGGAAATCTTAACGCTACTGCATACAATGACATTCCAGATGATTCTTTGCTTCCAACTTTGTGGCAAAAGTTTTTGGGGGGGCTTTCCTGTTTCAGAATGATAATGCCCCTGTGCACAGAGCGAGGTCCATAAAGTAATGCTTTGTCAAGATCTGTACGTGGGGCGGCAGGTAGCCTAGTGGTTAGAGCTTTGGGCCAGTAACCGAAAGGTTGCTAGATTGAATCACCGAGCTGACAAGGTAAAAAATGTGTCGTTCTGCCCCTGATCAAGGCAGTTAACCCACTGTTCATTGTAAATAAGAATTTGTTCTTAACTGACTTGCCTAGTTAAATAAAGGTTAAATAAAACACTGTGTGGAAGAACTTGACTGGCCTGCACAGATCCCTGGCCTTAACACCTTTGGAATGAATAGGAATGCCGACTGCGAGCCAGGCCTAATCACCCAACATCAGTGCCCGACCTCACTAATGCTCTTGTGTCTGAATGGATCAAGACCCTGCAGCAATATTCCAACATTTAGTGGATAGCCTTCCCAGAAGAGTGGAGGCAGTTACAGCAGTAAAGGGTGAACCAGCTCCATATTAATACCCATGATGTTGGAATGAGATGTTCGTCAAGCAGGTGTCCACATACTTTTGGTCACGTAATGTATGTACTTTGCGGTGTCCCTCAGGGCAGTTGCCTTGGGTTGTTACTGTTGTACTTTTTTTTTTTTTACAAATTATTTGCCAGAAAGCTAGAATGACTATGTATGCGGATAATTCCACACTGTATGTCAGCACCTAAAATTCTAAATAAGGAATTACAGTAAGTATCAGAATGTGTGATTAATAATAAATTGGTCTTAAATTCATCTAAAACTAATAGCATTGTATTTGGTTCAAAACATTATCTAAGACCTAAACCTTGTTGTGTATAAAGGGTGTGACCGTTGAGCAAGTTGAGGAAGCTAAACTCCTAGGTATAACATTAGATGGTCAATTATCATTGTCAAGTCATATTGACAAGTCATATTTTTGTGAAGATGGGGAGGGGTATGTCTGTTATAAAAATATGTTACATGTTTTTTACACAAAACATCTACTATACTAGTTGTTCAGGTTCCGGTCTTGTCACATCTTGATTACTGTCCATTAATATGGTCAAGTGCCGCATAGAAAGACCTAGCTAAACTTAAGCTGGATTAAAACAGAGCAGCACGCCTTGCCCTTAACTACACATACAGAACTAACATCAGAAACATGCATGCCAGTCTTTCCTGGTTGAATGTTGACAAGAGATTAATGGATTCTCTGAGTTTTTATGAGAAGTATTACTCTCATAAATTCCAGATTGTCTGCATAATCAAATACCATTCAGCTGGAAAATAGTTGTATAATGGTAAATAATTTAAACAATGGTTACTTCTCAGAAAGTATTGAGCTTTTAAGAGGAGTAAAACAAGGCTGTCCGTTGTCTCCATATCTATTTATTATGGCCATTAAAATGCGAGCTATTAAAATGAGATCCAACAAGAACATCAAGGGGTTAGAATTCCAGGGGATAAAAACAAAAGTGTTAATGTACAGTCATGGCCTTCTTGACACCAGGCCATCCTCCAAAAGTCTTCACCTCACTGTGCGTGCAGATGCACTCACACCTGCCTGCTGCCATTCCTGAGCAAGCTCTGTACTGGTGTTTCCCCAATCCCGCAGCTGAATCAACTTTAGGAGACGGTCCTGGCGCTTGCTGGACTTTCTTGGGCGCCCTGAAGCCTTCTTCACAACAATTGAACCGCTCTCCTTGAAGTTCTTGATGATCCGATAAATGGTTGATTTAGGTGCAATCTTACTGGCAGCAATATCCTTGCCTGTGAAGCCCTCTTTGTGCAAAGCAATGATGACGGCACATGTTTCCTTGCAAATAACCATGATTGACAGAGGAAGAACAATGATTCCAAGCACCCCCCTCTTTTTGAAGCTTCCAGTCTGTTATTCGAACTCAATCAGCATGACAGAGTGATCAACAGCCTTGTCCTCGTCAACACTCACACCTGTGTTAACGAGAGAATCACTGACATGATGTCAGCTGGTCCTTTTGTGGCAGGGCTGAAATGCAGTGGAAATGTTTTTTGGGTTTCAGTTCATTTGCATGGCAAAGAGGGACTTTGCAATTAATTGCAATTCATCTGATCACTCTTCATAACATTCTGGAGTATATGCAAATTGCCATCATTCAAACTGAGGCAGCAGACTTTGAAAATTAATATTTGTGTCATTCTCAACACTTTTGGCCACGACTGTATGCCAATGACTCAAGTCATGGTCTGACAGTCTCATTGAACATCTTGATCCCTTCTAGCTTCTCTGACTAAAACCTAATTATGACAAGTGTACCATATTACGTATTGGATTGTTAGAAGACACAAAAGACTACCTTGTGGTTTACCAATAAAATGGGCGGATGGTGAAGTAGACATACTGTACATGGTATTCATATCTCAAAAAATATAAATTAACTTACCACATTCAATTTCAATAGAATGTTTGCAGAAATAGACAGGATTCTGCAACCACAGAGAGGTAAATACAGTGCATTCAGAAAGTATTCAGACCCCTTGACTATTGCCTGCATCTAGCTAATGTAGGGTGTAATCATTAGTCCAACAGTTGCAAACGAGAGTTTCTACCGAACAAATTCTGGTATGTTTATACCCGTTTCGTTCCGTTTGCATCTGTTTAAAAGTTTTCAACAAAATCGACGGAATGAATGTGATCCAACACAAACAGTTCACTTTCATATCCACACACAAACAGCTTGTTATATTCCTTCTCGCATCTACGAGCTCTCCTCCTCTCATCTTTTCCCTTTGCTTGTGGACTTCAATGCACAACACATCAGCTGTCTGTGACCAGGCATATTTGTAATAATCAGCATATTTGTAATGTCATATTTAACATACAGTGTATTCGGAAAGTATTCAGACCCCTTGACTTTTTCCACATTTTGTTAAGTTACAGCCTTATTCTAAAATTGAGATTTGTATATTTTTTTGCAAATGTATAAAATAAAATAAAATGAAATATCACATTTACATAAATATTCAGGCCCTTTACTCAGTACTTTGTTGAAGCACCTTTGGCAGCGATTACAGCCTTGAGTCTTCTTGGGTATGATGCTGCAAGCTTAGCACACCAGTATTTGGGGATTTTCTTCCATTTTTCTCTGAAGATCCTCTCAAACTCTGTCAGGTTGGATGCGGAGCATCGCTGCACAGCTATTTTCAGGTCTCTCCAAAGATGTTAGATTGGGTTCGGGCTCTGGGCTCTGCCTGGGCCACTCAAGGACATTCAGAGACTTGTCCCGAAGCCACTCCTGTGTTTTCTTGGCTGTGGGCTTGGGTTCGTTGTCCTGTTGGAAGGTGAACCTTCGCCCTCAGTCTGAGATTGTGACCGCTCTGGAGCAGGTTTTCATCAAGGATCTTTCTGAACCTTGCTCCGTTTTATCGTTCCCTCGATCCTGACTAGTCTCCCAGTACCTGCCTCTGAAAAACATCCCCATAGCATGATGCTGCCACCCCCATGCCGTAGGGATGGTACCAGGTTTCCTCCAGACATGACGCTTTGCATTCAGGCCAAAGAATTCCATCTTTATCTCTACCATATGGTTGTACTTCTGGAAGGTTCTCCCATCTCCACAGAGGAACTCTAGAGCTCTGTCAGAGGGATCATCACCTCCCTGACCAAGGCCCTTCTCCCCTGATTGCTCAGTTTGGCCGGGCAGCCAGCTTTAGGAAGAGTATGGGTGGTTCCGAACTTATACCATTTAAGAATGATGGAGGTCACTGTGTTCTTGGGGACCTTCAATGCAGTAGACGTTTTTTTGGTACCCTTCCCCAGATCTGTGCCTCCACACAATCCTGTCTAGGAAGATTCCTTCTACCTCATGGTTTGGTTTTTACTCTGACCTGCACTGTCAACTGTGGGACCTTTATATAGACAGGTGTGTGCCTTTCCAAATCATGTCCAATAAATTGAATTTACCACAGGTGGACTCCAATCAAGTTGTAGAAACATTTCAAGGATGATCAATGACCAATCAGCTAGCTAGCTGCTATCCGTGTGACTATTGGCTTACGTCGATCCCGGAGCAAACATAAATTATTCCGGAGCAAGCCAGCTGAAGAGTTTCATCAGTCACTCATGGGCTACAATCACCTATCCGGACCAGTTTTACTGCCAATGCGGAGCCCAACCAGGCCTTCACGACTGGACTACCGACGTTATCTGCCCGAGGGAGTTATCCAACTGGCCCCTACGTTGCGATGTTACCTGAACTGAACTGATCTGCGGCCCGCTAATCGTTAGCTGTCTTATTGGCTGCTATCTGAATAGATCTATTCTCAATTTTTCTTGGGTCACTATAACTATATCTATTTTTCCAATTGGATTGATCCCCTCTACCACACGGAACCCCACTAATCTACCGACGGAAACGCACAAGGTGGCTAAAAACAGACCTCCATCCAATGCTATCTTGCTACCGATGGCCCGGCTAGCTGTTTGAATCGCCATGACCCCAACAAACCTCACTACTCACGGGACCCTTATAAGCACTTGATTAAGCATGCCTGTACTTAATGTGATGACATCACCTGGTTTCAATGATGTTTCTAGAGACAATATCTCTCTCATCATCACTCAATACCTAGGTTTACCTCCACTGTATTCACATCCTACCATACCTTTGTCTGTACATTATACCTTGAAGCTATTTTATCGCCCCCAGAAACCTCCTTTTACTCTCTGTTCCAGATGTTCTAGACAACAAATTCTCATAGCTTTTAGCCGTACCCTTATCCTAATCCTCCTCTGTTCCTCTGGTGATGTAGAGGTGAATCCAGGCCCTGCAGTGCCTAGCCCCACTCCTATTCCCCAGGCGCTCCCTTTTGATGACTTCTGTAACCGTAATAGCCTTGGTTTCATGCATGTTAGCATTAGAAGCCTCCTCCCTAAGTTTGTTTTATTCACTCTTTTAGCTCTGCCAACCCAGATGTTCTAGCCGTGTCTGAATCCTGGCTTAGGAAGACCACCAAAAATTCTGAAATGTTCATCCCTCACTACAACATTTTCAGACAAGATAGAACGGCCAAAGGGGGCGGTGTTGCAATCTACTGCAAAGATAGCCTGCAGAGTTCTGTCCTACTATCCAGGTATGTACCCAAACAATTTTAACTTCTACATTTAAAAATCCACCTATCTAAAAACAAGTCTCTCACCGTTGCCGTCTGCTATAGACCACCCTCTGCACCCAGCTGTGCTCTGGACGCCATATGTGAACTGATTTCCCCCTATCTATTTTCAGAGCTCGTGCTGCTAGGCAAACTAAACTGAAACATGCTTAACACCCCAGCCATCCTACAATCTATGCTTGATGCCCTCAATCTCACACAAATTATCAATGAACCTACCAGGTACCACCCCAAAGGCAAAAACAGGGGCACCCTCATAGATATCATCCTAACCAACTTGCCCTCTAAATACACCTTTGCTGTTTTCAACCAAGATCTCAGCGATCACTGCCTCATTGCCTGCATCCGTAATGGGTCAGCGGTCAAACAACCACCACTTATCACTGTCAAACGCTCCCTGAAACACTTCAGCGAGCAGGCCTTTCTAAACAACCTGGCCAGGGTATCCTGGAAGGATATTTATCTCATCCCGTCAGTAGAGGATGCCTAGTTATTTTTTTTAAATGCCTTCCTCAACCATCTTAAATAAACATGCCCCATTCAAGAAATGTAGAACCAGGAACAGATATAGCCCTTGGTTCTCTCCAGACCTGACTGCCCTTAACAAAAACAAAAACATCCTATTGCGTTCTGCATTCGGCATCAAACAGCCCCCGTGATATGCAGCTGTTCAGGGAAGCTAGAAACCAAAATACATAGGCAGTTAGAAAAGCCAAGGCTAGCTTTTTCAAGCAAAAATTAGCTTCCTTCAACACAAACTCAAAAAGGTCCTGGGACACTGTAAAGTCCATGGAGAATAAAAACACCTCCTCCCAGCTGCCCACTGCACTGAAGATAGGAAACACTGTCACCACCGATAAATCCACTATAATTGAGAATTTCAATAAGCATTTTTCTACGGCATGCTAATGCTTTCCACCTGACTACCCCTACCCCGGTCAACAGCACTGCACCCCCTACAACAACTCACCCAAGCCTTCCCCATTTCTCCTTCTCCCAAATCCAGTCAGCTGATGTTCTGAAAGAGCATGTTCTGAAAAATCAGCCGGGCTAGACAATCCCTTTCTTTCTAAAATGATCTGCCTAAATTGTTGCCACCCCTATTGCTAGCCTGTTCAACCTCTCTTTCATGTCGTCTGAGATTCCCAAAGATTGGAAAGCAGCTGCGGTCATCCCCCTCTTCAAAGGAGGGGACACTTTTGACCCAAACTGCTACCAATCTATATCTATCCTACCCTGCCTTTCTAATCCCACCATACCTTCTCCGCTATGCAATCTGGTTTCAGAACTGGTCATGGGTGCACCTCAGCCACGCTCAAGGTCCTAAATGATATCTTAACCGCCATCGATAAGAAACAATACTGTGCAGCCGTATTCATTGACCTGGCCAAGGATAGACTCTGTCTATCACCACATCCTCATCGGCAGACTCGACAGCCTTGGTTTCTCAAATGATAGCCTCGTCTGGTTCACCAACTACTTCTCTGATAGAGTTCAGTGTGTCAAATCGGAGAGTCTGCTGTCCCGACCTCTGGCAGTCACTATGGGGGTACCACAGGGTTCAATTCTTGGACCGACTATCTTCTCTGTACATCAATGATGTCGCTCTTGCTGCTAGTGAGTCTCTGATCCACCTTTACGCAGACGACACCATTCTGTATACTTCTGGCCACTGTGTTAACAACCCTCCAGGCGAGCTTCAATGACATACAACTCTCCTTCCGTGGCCTCCAATTGCTCTTAAATATAAGTAAAACTAAATGCATGCTCTTCAACCGATTGCTGCGTGCACCTGCCCGCCTGTACAACATCACTACTCTGGACGGCTCTGACTTGTGGACAATTATAAATACCTAGGTGTCTGGTTAGACTGTAAACTCTCTTTCCAGACTCACATCAAACATATCCAATCAAAGTTAAATCTAGAATAGGCTTCCTATTTCGCAACAAAGCATCCTTCACTCATGCTGCCAAACATACCCTTGTAAAACTGACCATCTTACCAATCCTCGACTTCGGCGATGTCATTTACAAAATAGCCTCCAATACCCTACTCAATAAATTGGATGCAGTCTATCACAGTGCCATCCGTTTTGTCATCAAAGCCCCATATACTACCCACCACTGCGACCTGTATGCTCTCGTTGGCTGGCCCTCACTTCATACTCGTCGCCAAACCCACTGGCTCCAGGTCATCTACAAGACCCTGCTAGGTAAAGTCCCCCCTTATTTCAGCTCGCTGGTCACCATAGCAGCACCCACCTGTAGCACGAGCTCCAGCAAGTATATCTCTCTGGTCACACCCAAAACCAATTCTTCCTTTGGCCGCCTCTCCTTCCAGTTCTCTGCTGCCAATGACTGGAACGAATTACAAAACTCTCTGAAACTGGAAACACTTATCTCCCTCACTATCTTTAAGCACCAGCTGTCAGAGCAGCTCACAGATTACTGCACCTGTATATAGCACATCTAGAATTTAGCCCAAACAACTACCTCTTTTCCTACTGTATTTATTCATGTAGCTCCTTTGCACCCCATTATTTCTATCTCTATTTTGCACATTCTTCCACTGCAAATCAACCATTCCAGTGTTTTACTTGCTATATTGTATTTACTTCGCCACCATGGCCTTTTTTTGCCTTTACCTCCCTTATCTCACCTCACTTGCTCACATTGTATATCGACTTATTTTTTCTACTGTATTATTGACTGTATGTTTGTTTTACTCCATGTGTAACTCTGTTGTTGTATGTGTCGAACTGCTTTGCTTTATCTTGGCTAGGTCGCAATTGTAAATGAGAACTTGTTGTCAACTTGCCTACCTGGTTAAATACAGGTGGAAAAAAAAATGGAAACAGGATGCACATGAGCTCAAATTTGAGTCTCATAGCAAAGGGCCTGAATACTTATCTAAATAAAGTATTTCTGTTTTTTAATCTTTATAAATTAGCTAAAAATTCTAAACACTTGTTTTTGCTTTGTCATTATGGGGTATTGTGTGTAGTGTCACGGCCCCTCTGCAGTGCAGGGGCGGTTCCTCCTGCAGGCAGAGGAGGGTCGTTAGTGATTGGAACCACCTGGGCTCAGGTTATTTAAACTGCTTCACTAATCACTCTTGTCTCGCTCTGCTCCTCCAGGTATGATCCTGTTTTGCATAGTTTTCACTCAGTCATTCACACACACAGATTCACGGATCCCTGCACGTTACATACACCTTACATTATGATAGTTTCACACCTCATTCCCTTTTCTTTGTTTAAAGTTAATAGTTTGGTTTATACTAAAGAACCTTTTTGATTGGCCTATACCTGTTGTTCGTGTCCCCTCATTTTTGCCACAGGCTATGAGCCGGCCTGTGACAGTAGATTGATTGAAGGAAAAAATGTAATTTAATACATTTTAGAATAAGGCTGTAACATAAGAAAATGTGGAAAAAGTCAAGGGGTCTGAATATTTTCAGAAAGCTCTGGAACTAAAAGAACTAACACATTAGTAAACCTGCTACAATTATAAGTAAGCAGTTTAGCACTGGGCCCTGGTGGCAATACATTTGTAAAAATGAAAAGCTTTATCTTGACTTGGAAGATTTCCTGTGTTGGATAGTCATAGGCATAGTCAGCTGGTTAACATAGCATCCCTCTGTTTGAGTAGGCTAAACTAGCTAGCTGCATTTGCTAGCTTAGTAAGTGAAAGTTAAAATATATATATATATATATAGCCACCTCTCTCTCTGTCTCTTGCTTCTCCTTAATTTAAGAAACAAATTTGTTCAAAACTGTTCAACTACTGTCTTTCTCTCTCTTTGAATCAACTACTCACCACATTGTTATGAACTGCAGTGCTCGCTAGCTGGAGCTTATGCTTTCAGTACTATATTCATTCTCTGATTCTTTGATTGTGTGGATTACATGTCAGTTGATGTTGCAAGAGCTCTTATAGGTTGGAGGATGTTCTCTGGTAGTTATCATAATTACTGTGTAAGTCTATGGATGGGGGTGAGAACCATTAGCCTCCTGGGTTTTGAATTAAAGTTAATGTACCCAGTGGAGGATGGAAGCTAACTGTCCTCCAGCTACTCCATGGTGCTACCCTACAGAGTGCTGTTGAGGCTATTGTAGACCTCCATTGCAAAACAGTATGTTTTAATCAATTATTTGGTGACATTAATATATTTTGTATCGTTTTATCTAAAAAGGATAACTTTTTAAATGTTTCACTATTTTTATTTTTTGAAATTCACTGAGGAGTACGGTCCTCAGTGAGGAGACATCAGTGGGTTTTGTTCAACACTGCCCAGGAGGTATGTAAACAGTAGCTATAAAAAGTGATCGCTGGTTTCCTTCAAGTCATGGCATATAATATCAACATTTGGCAACTTTAATATTCAGATGGAAAAGCCCACAGACCCGCTCCAAAAGGCTTTCGGAGCCATCAATGGGTTTTGTTCAACATGTCTCCGGACCTACTCATTGCCACAGTCATACCCTTAATCTAGTTTTTGCCCGTGGAATAAATATTGTGGATCTAAGTGTTTTTCATAATCCTGGACTATCGGACCACCATCCACCATTTTATTACATTTCAATCGCCACAAATAATCTGCTCAGACCCCAACCAAGGATCATTAAAAGCTGTGCTATAAATTTACGAACAACCCAAAGATTCCTAGATGCTCTTCCAGACTCCCTCCACCTACCAATGGACGTTGGAGTACAAAAATCGGTTAACCACCTAACTGAGGATCTTAATTTAACCTTGTGTAATACCCTAGATACAGTACCCCAAAAAAAACATTTCCCACTAGAAAGTTGCTCCCTGGTATACAGAAAATACCAAAGCCTTGAAGCAAGCTTCCTGAAAATTTGAACGGAAATGGCGCTCCACCAAAATGGAAGTCTTCTGAATAGCTTGGAAAGACAGTACCGTGCAATATTGAAGAGCTCTCACCACCTCTCAATCATCCTATTTTTCCAACCTAATTGAGGAGAATAAGAACAATACAACATACATTTTTTATTCTGTCGCAAAGCTAACTAAAAAGCAGCATTCAACGAGAGAGGATAGAGTTTTACTTTAGCAGTGATAAATTCCTGAACTTCTTCCATGAAAAGATCATGATCATTAGAAAGCAATTACGAACTCAGTTGTTCTGACTTCAGTTGTCCTGAAGCTCAGTTGTCCTGAGTCTGCTCAGAACTGCCAGGACCTAGGATCAATGGAGATACAGGATTTAAAAAACTTGAGTATCTCTTGATACATTCATGAAAATAGTCATGGCTTCTAAACCGTCAAGCTGTATACTGGACCCTATTCCAACTAAACTACTGGAAGAGCTACTTCCTGTACCTGGCCCTCCTATGTTGAACATAATAAATGGCTCTCTATCCACCGGATGTGTACCAAACTCACTAAAAGTGGCAGTAATAAAGCCTCTCTTGAAAAAGCAAAACCTTGAAAATGTCAAACTATCGACCCATATGGAATCTCCCATTCCTCACAACATTTTTTGAAAAAGCAGTTAAAGCAGCAACTCACTTCCTTCCTGAAGACAAATAGCACTGAGACTGTGAAGGTGGTACATGACCTTTTAATGGCCTCAGTTCGTCTCTGTGGATGGTTTGTACTTTGACAAATCAATTATACGCTTCGGCGTTCCTCAAGTTTCCGTTTTAGGACCACTATTGTTTCCACTATATATTCTACCTCTTGGTGATGTCATTCGGAAACACAATGATAAAGCAATAAATAAACTTCTGTTAGTGCTAAACACTGCTAGAATCCTGACTAGAACCAACATTTTTTATCATATTACTCCAGTGCTAGCCTGTTAAGGCTGGGGCTGATTTCAAGGTTTTACTATTAACCTACAAAGCATTACATGGTCTTGCTCCTACGTATCTCTCCGATTTGATCCTGCCGTACATACCTATAGGTATACATTTACATTTAAGTCATTTAGCAGACGCTCTTATCCAGAGCGACTTACAAATTGGTGCATTCACCTTATGACATCCAGTGGAACAGCCACTTTACAATAGTGCATCTAAATATTTTAAGGGGGGGGGGGTGAGAAGGATTACTTTATCCTATCCTAGGTATTCCTTAAAGAGGTGGGGTTTCAGGTGTCTCCGGAAGGTGGTGATTGACTCCGCTGTCCTGGCGTCGTGAGGGAGTGTGTTCTACCATTGGGGAGCCAGAGCAGCGAACAGTTTTGACTGGGCTGAGCGGGAACTGTACTTCCTCAGTGGTAGGGAGGCGAGCAGGCCAGAGGTGGATGAACGCAGTGCCCTTGTTTGGGTGTAGGGCCTGATCAGAGCCTGGAGGTACTGAGGTGCCGTTCCCCTCACAGCTCCGTAGGCAAGCACCATGGTCTTGTAGCGGATGCGAGCTTCAACTGGAAGCCAGTGGAGAGAGCGGAGGAGCGGGGTGACGTGAGAGAACTTGGGAAGGTTGAACACCAGACGGGCTGCGGCGTTCTGGATGAGTTGTAGGGGTTTAATGGCACAGGCAGGGAGCCCAGCCAACAGCGAGTTGCAGTAATCCAGACGGGAGATGACAAGTGCCTGGATTAGGACCTGCGCCGCTTCCTGTGTGAGGCAGGGTCGTACTCTGCGGATGTTGTAGAGCATGAACCTACAGGAACGGGCCACCGCCTTGATGTTAGTTGAGAACGACAGGGTGTTGTCCAGGATCACGCCAAGGTTCTTAGCGCTCTGGGAGGAGGACACAATGGAGTTGTCAACCGTGATGGCGAGATCATGGAACGGGCAGTCCTTCCCCGGGAGGAAGAGCAGCTCCGTCTTGCCGAGGTTCAACTTGAGGTGGTGATCCGTCATCCACACTGATATGTCTGCCAGACATGCAGAGATGCGATTCGCCACCTGGTCATCAGAAGGCGGAAAGGAGAAGATTAATTGTGTGTCGTCTGCATAGCAATGATAGGAGAGACCATGTGAGGTTATGACAGAGCCAAGTGACTTGGTGTATAGCGAGAATAGGAGAGGGCCTAGAACAGAGCCCTGGGGGACACCAGTGGTGAGAGCGCGTGGTGAGGAGACAGATTCTCGCCACGCCACCTGGTAGGAGCGACCTGTCAGGTAGGACGCAATCCAAGCGTGGGCCGCGCCGGAGATGCCCAACTCGGAGAGGGTGGAGAGGAGGATCTGATGGTTCACAGTATCGAAGGCAGCCGATAGGTCTAGAAGGATGAGAGCAGAGGAGAGAGAGTTAGCTTTAGCAGTGCGGAGCGCCTCCGTGATACAGAGAAGAGCAGTCTCAGTTGAATGACTAGTCTTGAAACCTGACTGATTTGGATCAAGAAGGTCATTCTGAGAGAGATAGCGGGAGAGCTGGCCAAGGACGGCACGTTCAAGAGTTTTGGAGAGAAAAGAAAGAAGGGATACTGGTCTGTAGTTGTTGACATCGGAGGGATCGAGTGTAGGTTTTTTCAGAAGGGGTGCAACTCTCGCTCTCTTGAAGACGGAAGGGACGTAGCCAGCGGTCAGGGATGAGTTGATGAGCGAGGTGAGGTAAGGGAGAAGGTCTCCGGAAATGGTCTGGAGAAGAGAGGAGGGGATAGGGTCGAGCGGGCAGGTTGTTGGGCGGCCGGCCGTCACAAGACGCGAGATTTCATCTGGAGAGAGAGGGAGAAAGAGGTCAGAGCACAGGGTAGGGCAGTGTGAGCAGAACCAGCGGTGTCGTTTGACTTAGCAAACGAGGATCGGATGTCGTCGACCTTCTTTTCAAAATGGTTGACGAAGTCATCTGCGGAGAGGGAGGAGGGGGGATTCAGGAGGGAGGAGAAGGTGGCAAAGAGCTTCCTAGGGTTAGAGGCAGATGCTTGGAATTTAGAGTGGTAGAAAGTGGCTTTAGCAGCAGAGACAGAGGAGGAAAATGTAGAGAGGAGGGAGTGAAAGGATGCCAGGTCCGCAGGGAGGCGAGTTTTCCTCCATTTCCGCTCGGCTGCCCGGAGCCCTGTTCTGTGAGCTCGCAATGAGTCGTCGAGCCAAGGAGCGGGAGGGGAGGACCGAGCCGGCCTGGAAGATAGGGGACATATAGAGTCAAAGGATGCAGAAAGGGAGGAGAGGAGGGTTGAGGAGGCAGAATCAGGAGATAGGTTGGAGAAGGTTTGAGCAGAGGGAAGAGATGATAGGATGGAAGAGGAGAGAGTAGCGGGGGAGAGAGAGCGAAGGTTGGGACGGCGCGATACCATCCGAGTAGGGGCAGTATGGGAAGTGTTGGATGAGAGCGAGAGGGAAAAGGATACAAGGTAGTGGTCGGAGACTTGGAGGGGAGTTGCAATGAGGTTAGTGGAAGAACAGCATCTAGTAAAGATGAGGTCGAGCGTATTGCCTGCCTTGTGAGTAGGGGGGGAAGGTGAGAGGGTGAGGTCAAAAGAGGAGAGGAGTGGAAAGAAGGAGGCAGAGAGGAATGAGTCAAAGGTAGACGTGGGGAGGTTAAAGTCGCCCAGAACTGTGAGAGGTGAGCCGTCCTCAGGAAAGGAGCTTATCAAGACATCAAGCTCATTGATGAACTCTCCGAGGGGACCTGGAGGGCGATAAATGATAAGGATGTTAAGCTTGAAAGGGCTGGTAACTGTGACAGCATGAAATTCAAAGGAATGCTACGGTGACAATACAATAATTATGGAATGATCTGCCTATCCATGTGAGAGACGCAGACTCGGTCTCAAAATGTAGGACCTATGATTGAGAGTAGTCTGGCCCAGGGGTGCGAAGGTGAACGGCAAGGCACTGAAGCTGCGAATTGTCCTTGCTGTCTCTGCCTGGCCGGCTCCCCTCTCTCCAATGTGATTCTCTGCCTCTGAGCCTATTACGGGGGCTGAGTAACTGGCTTACTGGTGCTCTTTCATGCTGTCTCTAGGCGGGGTGTGTCACTTGAGTGGGTTGAGTCACGGACGTGATCTTCTTGTCCGGTTTTTCAAAGTCTGGGGTTATGCCTCATTAGAATATCAACAATTAAACATTATTTAATGAATTTGCCCTCAGCGAATGGCTTGCTATGTCTAGCAATTCTGTGGGACAGTAACTAGCTAGCTCTCGCAATTCCGTCGTTTGCTGAATGCAGTTTTGTGAAAAGTCTGCAAGCTGCTCTTGCAACTGAGAAAGCAACTCTTTCGATGCACTTGCCCTCTGCTCAGAAGACATAATCCTATATTTCTCTACATGCTTCGTCTGGAAGTGTAGGGACAAGTTGTAGTCTTTCAAGACAGTGATGTTCTCTTTACACAATAAACAAAAGGCTTTGCCTGATACTTCAATAAATAAATATTTCAATGTCCACTCTTGCTGGAACACCCTACATTAATTGTCTACTTTCTGTTTCTTTTTAAATCTTTGAAAAACTATTTTTTGTGTGTGTGTCAGCCTGTCAGTCACAGTGACCTCATGCAGTTATTTTTTTGTGCCTTCAAAATAAATGTCCCACAAACAGTGGGAGTTAAATCATTACACAAATGTGAGTATTCATTCAAGCTTTTAATTTGAATAACAAATACGTTTTTCAAAACTTTACTATCGCAAATTCTTTGTGATTTGAGCATGATTCCTCTGGCCATACTGAATCAGGTCACGGGCTGGATATGGCTCCCGGGCCAGCCTTTGCCCAGGCCTGCTCTAGATCTAGCTCTCAGGTGTAAATGATCTAGGCACTTATGTCATTTATTTGGCCCAGTACCAGGTTACCTTCAGAATGGCAAACACTCAATCTCATCTTTCCAAAGATGGGTCACAGGCCTATTAGTGTGTAGCCCAAACTATTTGGAAGCTACAGACAGAAGTTGGCACATCGGTAGTACCAACTTCAGACAAGTCCTGTGATGCTCGTGGAGCCCAAACTGTTTGGACACTAGAGGTTTTTGTGAGAAGACCAATTTTCGGGATGTCTCCTGGTCTGACAAAACCCTGTATCTCTGCCATGTTCCACTGCAGTCTTGGAAAAGATGAGGTGGATTGAGATGCAGCCCAGGAAAAAAAGTAGTTTAAAAATGGGGATTTTGATGGAGATTTGTTATTTATTACTGCACCCCTCCACATACAACACCGCCAAAGCACACACAACCCTGGGTCGCTCGTCTTTTCAGTTTGCTGCAGCCAGCGACTGGAATGAAGCTGCAACAAACACTCAAACTGGACAGTTTTATCTCCATCTCTTCATTCAATGACTCAATGGACACTGGTGGTTGTGTCTGCTTCACGTGATGCATTGTTGCCTCTACCTTCTTGCCCTTTGTGCTGTTGTCTGTGCCCAATAATATTTGTACCATGTTTTGTGCTGCTGTCATGTTGTCATGTTGCTGCCATGCTATGTTATTGTCTTAGGTCTGTCTCTATGTAGTGTTTTTGTAATGAATACTCAGGGAGAAAGGTGTAGATTCACAGGTGTTTATTTCACCTAGGACTGAAGGCTATAACTGGTTGACACAAACGAGCTAGGAAAAGGCTTAATAGAGTCAAAACAAACAATACTTCACAAAGGCACAAACAGAATGAACTGAACTAAATAAGGAGCTGATGAGACCAGGTATGTAACTAACACTGGTGAAATCAATGAACAAAAATGAAATACAGGGCTACGTTCAAGAACACAAAGAAACGGGGCTACGTTCAAGAACACAACGAAACAGAACACAAGGTAGACTAAGAAAATAAATACAGAACCTTACAGTTGTGGTATCTCTCTTGTCGTGATGTGTTTTGTCCTATATATATATATATATATATATATATATATATATATTAATCCCCGTCCCCGCAGAAGGCCTTTAGCTAGGCCGTCATTGTAAATAAGAATTTGTTCTAAACTGACTTGCCTAGTTAAATAAAGGTTCAATAAAAAAAAATACATTACGCTAATTGGATTTCCAAGGGGCGACGGAGGGAACACGAGACATAAGAGAGAGCAGGACACAAGGAGAGTCGATGTGAAAGCTACTGCACAGCTGGACAACCCATAGAACTAGACAGGTATTTTCTTTAGGCTACCATGGGTCTGCCAGGCAGACTGTCAGCGGGGTCCTGTAGTAAAAGGGGACACATTTCCCATCCGCAACATATTTAATAGCACTACGATTGCCTGGAATTACCTAACTTTAAGTCCCATTTTATATTTTCCAAACTGTCTTTTTACCTGATCCGCTACAGAAATTTGATTTGCACATTCCTCTTAACGCATTATTTAGCATTATCTGAAACATATACGGAGTAATGCGTTTATATGCATGATTTCCCGATGGTGATATATTTGCAGGCAGTCATTTTACTGGCAAGGGCGGACTGAATGTTTGAGGACATCTTAAGGGTTTGGCTGGGTTCTCCCTTTCAGATATCTGTGCCCCGGTTGCTGGCAGCGTGTCTGAGAGAATGCAGTGTAGTTGACTGCTCAGCGGTTTGACGCCTTGTTGTGAAAGAAGGGATGCTGCGAAGAGGAGAGAAGAGAACAGTCAGGTCTTCTGTGGGACAGGAGGTGCGCTGAATATATCGTTGAACAAAGACTCGTGAGTGAGATTAACCCTTGAACAATATAAAAAGCATTGGATATATTAGATCACATTTTAAAACGGGTTGGTATGAGATTGTTCTAACTATGCACCTGACATTTGCCTATTTGGTGACAATCATACTAGTTGATAATTAAACGTGCTCAGATTTATGCCTATAACCTGTATAAAGTGTGTGTCTATGTATCACAGTCTCTGGTGTGTTTGTGCGTGTGTGCCCGTCCCTCATGAATCAGATTAGAATGCAATTTAAACCTACATCGCAGCCACGTAGGCCTGTCGATCATAGCATAACGTTAAAACGTTCAACCGGGCTGCATATAATGCATTCCTCTAGCCTAACACCATCTGCTTCTGACCTGTAAGGGAAACCAATCCAGCCAATTTTCATTCGGATTTGGTGTTTGGTGAGGTGCCAGCATCACATAGCATGGAGGCAAAGAGGAAGAAGATTTAATACATTAACATTCACTGTGGGGAAAAGTAACTTATTATGATAGCTGGAAAGTTATGCCAACAATGTCACCAGACAGCAATGTAAGTTACACATGTGCAATGGATCATTAATCACATAGATTCTGTCATTGAGATAGCAGAATGAAAAAGTGTGTGTCTGTTTGAGGGGCTGCGCTGCTCTCTTATCAGGGAGAGAGGTAGAGAGAAGTCTGATACCATCGTTTTTTCTCAGATCTCATTGTGACCACTGCAGGCTGATTTTTGCTCAAATCTGTAGATTGAAATGAGAACTTGTTTTAAACATACTGTAGGCTGAAGTTACACTGCCTTTAAGGTCAAATAATGTTTATTGATCATCTTAAGAGCATAATTTTTCAAGGTGGCTGATAATTAGAATATGTCCAAACAACCTCTGCTTCATTACATAAGCCTACCCACAGTACCTGTAAAAAGTTTGGACACACCTGCCTGTTCCAGGGCTTTTCTTTATTTTACTATTTTCTACATTGTAAAATAAGTGATGATATCAAAACTATGAAATGACACATGGAATCATGTAGTAACTAAAAAGGGTGTTTGTAACGATTTTGGAAATGAGCAGACCAAGGCGCAGAGTGAATTGAGTTCCACATCTTTAATTACAAAGTGAAACTAGAAACAAAACTTAAAGACCGTGACGACGTAGTGCTCAAACACACAAACAATATTCCACAAATGCAGGTGGGGAAAGGCCTACCTAAATATGATCCCTAATTAGAGGCAACGATTACCAGCTGCCTCTAATTGGGAATCACACAAACCACCAGCCTAGAAATCTATAAACCAGAACCTCCCCAGTCAAGCTCTGACCTAAACACCATAGAGAACTGAGGGCTCTCTATGGTCAGGGCTTGGCAGTGTTAAACAAATCAACATATATTTGAGATTCTTCAAACTAGTGACCCTTTGGCTTGATGACAGCTTTTCACACTCTTGGCATTTTCTCAAACAGCTTCATGAAGTAGTCACCTGGAATGCATTTAAATTAAAAGGTGTACCTTGTTGAAAGTTAATTTGTGGAATTTCTTTCCTTAATGCATTTGAGCCAATCCGTTGTGTTGTGACAATGTAGGGGTGGTATACAGAAGATAGCCCTATTTGGTAAAATACCAAGTCCATATTATGTCAAGAACAGCTAAAATAAGCAAAGAGAAATTACGGTCCATCATTACTTTAAGACATTAAGGTCAGTCAATGTGGAACATTTCAAGAAGTTTGAACGTTTCTTCAAGTGCAGTTGCGAAAACCATCAATCGCTATGATGAAACTGCCTCTCATGAGGACCGCCACAGGAAAGGAAGACCCAGAATTACCTCTGCTGCAGAGGATAAGTTCATTAGAGTTACCAGCCTCAGAAATCTGCAATTAACTGCACCTCACATTGCAGCCCAAATAAACGCTTCACAGAGTTCAAGTAACAGACACATCTCAACATCAACTGTTCAGAGGAGGCTGCGTGAATCAGGCCTTGATGGTCGAATTGCTGCGAAGAAACCACTACTAAAGGACACCAATAAGAAGAAGAGACTTGCTTGGGCCAAGAAACACGTGCAATGGACATTAGACTGGTGGGAATCTGTCCATTCGTCTGATGAGTCCAAATTTGAGACTTTTGGTTCCAACCCGCTGTGTCTTTGTGAGACGCAGAGTTAGGTGAACGGATGATATCCGCATGTGTGCTTCCCACCGTGAAGCATGGAGGAGGTGTGATGGTGTGGGAGTACTTTGCTGGTGACACTGTTGTGATTTATTTAGAATTCAAGGCACACTTAATTAACCAGCATGGCTACAACAGAATTCTACAGCGATACGCCATTCTATCTGGTTTCAGCTTAGTGCGACTATTTATTTTTTCAATAGGAAAATGACCCAAAACACAGCTCCAGGCTGTGTAATGGCTACTTGACCAAGAAAGAGACTGATGGAGTGCTGCATCAGATGACCTGGCCTTCACAATCACCCGACTTCAACCCAATTGAGATGGTTTGGGATGAGTTGGACCACAGAGTGAAGGAAAAGCAGCCAACAAGTGCTCAGCATATGTGGGGAACTCCTTCAAGACTTTTGGAAAAGCATTCCAGGTGACTACCTGATGAAGCTGGTTGAGAGAATGCCAAGAGTGTGGAAAGCTGCCATCAAGGCAAAGGGTGGCTTCTTTGAAGAATCTAAAATGGAAAGTATATTTTGATTTGTTTAACACTTTATTGGTTACTACATGATTCCATATGTGTTATTTCATAGTTTTGATGACTTCATTATTATTCTACAATGTAGAAAATAATGAGAATAAAGAAAAACCCTTGAATGAGTAAGTGGTACTGTATGTTATTATAACCCTGTAATGACTATAATGTCAATGTTATTATCACCTTCTGTGATTGTGCTACCACTGTTGACCACTGGAGGCACATGTCCCGCTGTGAGACTCGGTGAATGAAGTGGAACAGCACTGTCTGTCAAACACCGCAGTCTCCTTCTGCTCTACTGCTGGAATCTGCCTGCATGCGACTCTCTCCCTGTATCTCTCTGAGCCTGCGATCCACTGAGTGCCTCTACTATTCTCTTGTCTCAGCATCACTCAGGTAAAGCCAATACAGACCTCTCTTTCTATTATTGTATTCTTGCTTATTGTTTACCTGGGATGTGACTGAGATAATGACCGAGATTTGAGGTTGTAAGGGATGTGTTCACTTATGGCAAAACTGCTATGATATAGTAAAATAAATGATTGTTTGTTATATGTGTTAGGTAGATTCTGTTTGTGGCAGCACAATTTCACCACGTCAAATTCCTGGTACATGCAAATGTATTTGGCGAATAAAGGTGATTCTGATTCTGAGATAGCCTCGCTCATAAACAAAAATACAGAATATTTGCAAGCATATTTCCATGTGTTTTGCCTACCAATATAGGGTGTCACATTTTCTTCATCCTATCTTAATAATGATACATGAAGACATGGCATCTCTTAATTAGATGTATTAATGTGATGCAGTGTTGCTGGCTGACATAAATACATGTGAAATAGAGATCAGGGTGAAACATAGGGGATGGTTATGTGTGTGTTTACAGTATGTGTGGGTTCTGCCTAACTGCCCTTCCCTCTCTGGCTCAGTTCCAGCCCCTGAGCACTGAACACAGGGCAGCATGTGAGTGGCAGCAGAATTGAGCAGCCTCACGTCCTCCCGAACACACACAGGAACACCAGCTCATCCCCCGGCCGTCACTTAGAGTCACACGCACACATACTTACGCTCACACTCAGACACACACACTTTCAGACTCAGAGAGACACACATTCACTCACATTCACATACAAACGCTCAGGAGCCAGCCATGGCGAAGGGAAAGAGGGTACCCCATACCCCAGCAGGAAAACTCTTCAAGCCCCCAGAGCCAGCTTTCAACAAGCCCCCCCACCAGGTAAGGAAACACTGCTTTTATTTAGTGAATCAGTTGGCTAGTTTACCCCTGGACTGACATCTCAGGGGACGTTCATGTTCCTTTGGTTTGGCTTTCTGGCGTGCTGTTATACAAATCCTGGATATTTGAGAGATTGAGGGCAGGGAGTTAGTTAATTACATTGAACATCAGTTGGATTGTGATAATACTACTTACAGCTTAGGACCAGACACAGAGGACGTTTCTCTCTCTGTTGGATGGATGATATTGGTGTAAGTTCACCCTGAGTGCTTTTTGGGTACCAGTAAGACTGCCTGAATGTCAGAAAGAGACATTCCTGTGAAAGAATGCAGTGTGTGTGTGCCAGTGAAAATATGTGAAGCCGTGTACTTGTGTGAGTAAATGGAATGCTTACTTATTGATGGTATTCCAGCACACATGCCCAGGGGCGGAAGGCAATGACAGACGAGGAGCCAAACCGTTATTTTACTATACCACCAGTTCATTATAATACAGATGTAGCCTATTGTGTTTCATATTACCTCCAGTGCATTGATACAGACAAAAATAAGTACTCTACATCGTCTTCTATGTTTAGATTCACACTGGCTTATTCACTGCTGGAAATTCAATATTGTCTGGCTGCACTTATTGCTCAGCAATGTGTTTAATGCTGTCCTAATTCAGTAAATAGCCATTGAAGAAAAGCGATGTAATATTTACACCGTTTTTCTGAAAGAATGGATGCAGCGTGACCTTGAGCTGTGTGTGTGTGTGTGTGTGTGTGTGTGTGTGTGTGTGTGTGTGTGTGTGTGTGTGTGTGTGTGTTCATGTGAGTGTGGAGGAGCTGTGTGTGTACAGCATGGCCCTTATGAATGATATGTGTGTGACCTGGGTGAATTATACATGCTAAAGCAGCTAAAGCAGAGGCTGAAACAGAGGAGACTAAAGCCCCTAATGCAGGGTTCCCCAAATGGCGGCCCACAGGTGTTTCTTTTGCTGTTGGACATTAAAGACTGTACAAACACCATCAAATCAGCTCCAAGTGATTACAATTTTGGAAATCTGTTCCAAAGTATTCCCACACATAACAGAGATGTGTAATCGTAAACAAATGTAAGCAAGGTTTGAAATTATTATGTTTTAGTCAAATATTATATCCGTTTGGGCTTCTTGCGGTCAATTTGCAGTTAAACAAATTATTTGTAATTATTTCTAGTTGATGATCCCTGCCCAAACAGTCACCTGTCACAGTGAGTCCCTCAGCTTCAGCCAGGCCCTCTGGTGGTCAATCACCAGAACACAGCTGACAGCTCCAGACAGGAGAAGAGAGGGACTTGTTTGACTTCTCTATTGCTGTGTTTAGGTGCTTTCAGAATAAGTATGTTACATGTTGTAATCCTTGTGAGTTAAATTCTGTATGCCAAGTCTGTGTCCAATCCCTTGGCATCACAGAGGCCAGAACTTCACACTCTGGTTCCATCCTAACACTTTCACACACACACACACACACACACACACACACACACACACACACACACACACACACACACACACACACACACACACACACACACACACACACACACACACACACACACACACACACACACACACACACACACACACACACACACACACACCAACCATAAAATCTGCCTTTTAAGTCCAATGTCAAATTGTATGAGGAAATTCTACTGCCTGTAAACCTTTATGTAAAGCTCTAAACCAGCTTTATTTCTTTATACAACCAGCTTTATCTATCACACGCATACAGTACACACACTCAATCTGTGAATGCTGACAGAAGTGGGAAAAGCAATCAAACATATTCACTATTCCCTACTCATCCTCTGTGTGCGTCACAGTCAGCTAATAACTAAGATCCTCTTTAAAAACATAAAGGCACGTAGCCAGAGTCGCTTTTTTTCCCCCACTTCATCATCATTAACAAAGTCATTTACTTTGGGAATTTGCCCCATTTTCCCAGAGCCACAGTATGCTGATGGTCTGTTCTCTCTGAGGTGCTTTTGTGTGTGTGTGTGTGTGTGTGTGTGTGTGTGTGTGTGTGTGTGTGTGTGTGTGTGTGTGTGTTTATGCAGTTATAGGAAGCTAGATAACGTGTGTTCAGACAGCGGAGGGATATCCTGTTTACATCTTCAATCATAAGACCTCAGTAAATAAGACTGTAGTCAGACTTTCTCTGTGTCTGTGTGTAGAGCTAGCCAAGCGCCACTAATGAATGCTATCAGGCCCTGACTATCTGGTATGAAGTTAAGATAAATCCTTGTTTGATGACCTGTGGACTATTTAACCTTCTTGTACAAAGAGAGAGCCTAAAACGACATGGCCTCTTTACAGTACACTCTTAGAAAAGACGGTGCTAACTAGAACCAAAAAGGGTTCTTTGGCTGTCCCTATTGGAGAACCCTTTGAAGAAACCCATTTGGTTCCAGGTGGAACCCTTTTAGGTTCTATGTAAGAACCCTTTCCACAGAGGGTTCTACATGGAACCCTAAATAGTTTTACCTGGAACCAAAAAGGGTTCTACTTGGAACCAAAAATGGTCATCCTATAGGGACAGCCGCAGAACCCTTTTGTGGAACCCTTTTTCCCAAGAGTGTAGCTCTGTTTTCTGGGTTTACCCCCTCAGTGTGGAGTATGTTATGGGGATACAAGCAGTGACGGCAAGTCCAACTACGTAGCTGTATTGCAGATGAGGGTAAAAGTCATAGACACACTTGATGTTGAACCAAGACGTCACTGATCTGGCACAGACCATTGGGATATTAAGACCCTTCATCAGTTAACCAGTATTTTTCGGTAGAAACCAAAGACTTGTCTTGTCTTCCCATTTAGAGCTAACTGCAGTGAGGATGAGTGGAAGGGGTAGAGACTAAGTAGAGACTGAGAGTTTTGAAGTTAATCCACATGCTACTCTTTCCTTACTCATAACCCGCTTGTCTTGCTGTGTTTTAAATAATTACACAGCTCCCTTCTAGAATTGTCATTCTAGAAACCATCAATGTTTTCTTGAGGAGACGAAAGAAGATCAAATAAAGTCAGCCAGATAATGACAGTGTGTTGAAGGGCTTTGGACTGTGGTTGGTCTGTAGTTGTTTTGGTGATATCTTTCTTTCATAAAGCCTGAAAGGCCTACAGTTGTTGGCAGCGAGGTAACCCGCCCATAACTGTAATGTATGGAAACAACAAAGGTTAGCGGGAGAGAGAGAGAGCGTGGAGAGAGATGGGGGAAGAGAAAAAAGAAAGGAGAGAGAGAGAGTTCACTTGCTTTGGCAATGTTACCATATGTTTTCCATGGCAATAAATCCCTTAGATTGAAATTGAATTGAGAGAGCGCGAGAGAAAGATATGTATATACTGTATGTACATATAGAGGGAGAGAGAGACATTGAATCAGAAGCTGCTGTATTTTGGCCCGTGTGTGTTTCCGTGTCTGTATCCGAGATGTTCATAACAGTCGTATAATATTGGGCTGTCCAGGAGCCTGCTATTTCATGTGTAAGGATGGAAACATCTCTGCTCATCCCCTGATCATAAGTGTTAGGGTTAGTTGAAATGGTGTTGACCGTTATTGAACATCTACTGAACGTCAACAAACCATCTACTTGGGACTATCCAAATAAAGAATGACCCTTTCCATCTCATGGATAGTGCTTCACTAAACAATGTTGCAAGTCATATTTGGACATAGTATATAAAATATATTTGGACATATATTTCATACTATTTGGACAAGGAAGTTAGTCATGGTCTATGACATAAGGTCAAACTTCTGTATCGAACTTTATGTGAATGGCGCTCAGTGATGTCCCTGACATCACAGTGGACAATCTATTTCTGAAAATAGAATTCTAAAGACACAGAAAGGAGGGACATTTTTATCTCCAGTTCTGTGGTTCTGAATGTTTTGGGGACGCCACAAATCCAGCGCCCTGCTGTCACAGACTCACTCTGCTACAAAATCTGTATTCCTTATCCACAAAGATAGCTTCCACCTTCAGATTTGTTTCCTGCTTGTATCTTATCTGAGGCTAATATTTAGGCTACATAGCCATGGCTAGCAAACACAATTATTGTCTTTACACGGTAAAGAAAGGCGGAGTAGTCAACTGTATCTCATCGGCTTTGCATATCATTTATTTGACTATTTCTCCGATAATGCACCTCCATGAAATGTGTGAGTGATAGGCCTAACTGACTTGTAACTCTCAGATATTTCTTCTGCCCGTCCATAGACTGTGCTGGACCAGAGGCTGTCTTTCTGCAGTAAACTGTGTTTCGCCATCGGAGGAGCCCCCAATCAGGTGGCCGGCAGTGCTACGGCATTCTTCCTCCAAATCTACCTGCTGGATGTGGCCCAGGTAACAAATCTTTGTGTGTCACTCTCTTTTTCTCTTCCTATTTTCTCTCTCTCTCTTTCCCTCTCTCTCCCTCTTTTTCCTTCTTTCCCTCCTTTCTGTGTCTTCTAACTCCATTCCTCTGTTAACTCCTCCTCAGATCAACCCGTTCCAGGCCTCCATGGTTCTGTTCATAGGGAAGGCATGGGGAGCCATGACCGACCCTGTTGTAGGCTTCTTCATCACCAAGAGCAAGTGGACCAGGATAGGCAGACTCATGCCCTGGTGAGGCCATACACACATCAATCACTGATTGCACAGAGTGCACACACCTGGTTTCACAAGGGAAAAAAACAGCAGAGCAGCTCCAGAGGACCACAGATCTTAGTGTTTATATACACCCTGAGAAATGCTACCTATAAATGCTAGGCTTCACATTCGGACTCTATTGAATTATACTAACGCTTTTCCCCGTGGCTGACGTGAGTAAAAGTTTTAAACATTTTAACACTCGCAAGGTCCACCGGGCCAGACGGAATAACAGGGCACGTTCTCAATGCATGCCCAGACCAGTTGGCAAGTGTCTTCACTGACATTTTCAATCTCTCCTCGTCCCAGTATGTAATCCCAACTGACCACCATCGTCCCTGTCCCGAAGAGCTCCAAGGTAACCTGCCTAAATGACTACCGCCCTGTAGCACTCACATCTGCAATTAGGAAGTGCTTTGAAAGGATGGTCATGACACACATCAACACCATCATCCCAGACACCCTGGACCCACTCCAATTAGCATACTGCCCGAACAGATCCACAATGACACAATCTCAATTGCACTTCACACTGCCCTCTCCCACCTGGACAAGAAGGGAAATAACTATGTGAGATTTCTGTCCATAGACTACAGCTCAGATTTCAACATCATAGTCCCCTCCAAGCTAAGGACCCTGGGACTGAACACCTCCCTCTGTAACTGGATCCTGGACTTCCTGACGGGATGGCCCCAGGTGGTGTGGGTAGGCAACAACCCCCCGCCACACCGTCCCTCAGGTTGTGTGTCCCTCCTGTAGTTCCTCCAACACCATCATCCTCTGCTGATGGCACGACGGTGGTAGGGCTGTTTATCTGTGGCAATGAGACAGCCTACTGGGTGGAGGTCATAAACTTGGCAGTGTTGTGCCATGACAACAACCTTTTCCTAAGACCAAAGACCTAATTGTGGACTACAGTAAAAAGAGTGGAGCGCACGCCCCCATCCATATCGACAAGGCTGTAGTGGAGCCGGTCGAGAGCTTCACGTTCCTTGGTATCCATTTCACTAAGGACTTTACATGGTCAACTCACACCCGCACAGTCGTGAAGAGGGCATGAAAGCGCTTCTTCCCCCTCAGGAGGTTGAACAGATTTTTCATGGGCCCTCGGATCCTCAAAACGTTCGACAGCTGCACCATCGAGAGCATCTTGACTGGCTGCATCACCACTTGGTATGGCAAATGCACCACCCTCGACCGCAAAACGCTACAGAGGGTGGTGCAGACAGCTCAGTACATCGCTGGGGCCGAGCTCCCTGCCATCCTTGATCTCTATATCAGGTGGTGTCAAAGGAAGGTCTAAAAAAATTGCCAAAGACTCCAGCACCCAAGCCATAGACTGTTTACTCTGCCACCCTCCGGCAAACGGTACCGGAGCATCGGCTCTCTGACCAACAGGCTGCGAAACAGCTTCTACCCCCTATGTCATAAGTTTGCTTAATAGTTCATTAATGGTTACCCAGACTATCTCCACTGACCCTATCTTACACCGGTTTTTCACACACACAATACTATAGAGTATATACACACTCACACACACTACACTGACACTCTCACACGACCCACACACATTCACAGACAATACACACACACACACACACACACACACACACACACACACACACACACACACACACACACACACACACACACACACACACACACACACACACACACACACACACACACACACACACGCGCAGAGAGACACACGCAGAGAGACAGACACATAAACACACACACTTGCACACTCATCTGTTCTTTATTCTTACTCTTATTATTATATATCCTGATGCCTAGTCAATTTTTAGTGTTATTATTATATATTATCTATCACTTCACCCTGCCTTCATTACATATCTACCTCAAATACCTCGTACCCCTGCACATCGTCTATATACAGTGGCAAGAAAAAGTATGTGAACCCTTTGGAAATACCTGGATTTCTGAATAAATTGGTCATCAAATTTGATCTGATCTTCATCTAAGTCACAACAATAGACATATAGTGTGCTTAAACTAATAACACACAAATGATTGTGTTTTTCTTGTCCATATTGAAGACATAATTTAAACATTCACAGTGTAGGTTGGAAAACATATGTGAACCCCTAGGTGTCGCGACTTCCTCCGAAGTCGGTCCCTCTCCTTGTTCGGGCGGCGTTCGGTGGTCGACGTCACCGGCCTTCTAGCCATCGCCGATCCTATTCTTGCTATTCACAAGAAGCATTGCCTGATGTGAACCATGCTTCAAACAAAAGAGATCTCAGAAGACCTAAGATTAAGAATTGTTGCCTTGCATGAAGCTGGAAAGGGTTACAAAATAATCTCTAATAGTCAGTGAACGGTAAGACAAATTGTCTATAAATTGAGAGATATCAGCACTGTTGCAACTCTCCCTAGGAGTGACTGTCCTGCAAAGATGACTGCAAGAGCACAGCACAGAATGCTCAATGAGGTTAAGAAGAATCGTGGAGTGTCAGCTACAGACATACAGAAATCTCTGGAACATGCTAACATCTCTGTTGATGAGTCTACAATATGTAAAACACTA
This sequence comes from Oncorhynchus keta, assembly GCF_023373465.1. Classification (NCBI taxonomy): domain Eukaryota; kingdom Metazoa; phylum Chordata; class Actinopteri; order Salmoniformes; family Salmonidae; genus Oncorhynchus; species Oncorhynchus keta. The sequence goes on along the minus strand of NC_068439.1, from coordinate 48,281,596 downwards.
AACAAGAATGGTGTTCATGGGAGGACACCACGGAACCACTGTTGTCCAAAAAACCCCATTGCTGCACGTCTGAAGCTCGCAAAAGAGCACCTGGATGTTCCACAGCGCTACTGGCAAAATATTCTGTGGACAGATTAAACTACAGTTGATTTGTTTGGAAGGAATACACAACACTACGTGTGGAGGAAAAAAAGGCACAGCACACCAACATCAAAACCTCATCCCAACTGTAAAGTATGGTGGAGGGAGCATCATGGTTTGAGGCTGCTTTGCTGCCTCAGGGCCTGGAAGGCTTGCTATCATCTACGGAAAAATGAATTCCCAAGTTTATCGAGGCATTTTGCAGGAGAATGTAAGGCTATCTGTCCACCAATTGAAGGTCAACAGAAGTTAGGTGATGCAACAGGACAACAACCCGAAATACAGAGGTAAATCAACAACACAATGGCTTGAACAGAAGAAAATACGCCTTCTGTAGTGGCCCAGTCAGAGTCCTGACCTCAACCCAATTGAATTGCTGTGGCATCACTTCAAGAGAGCGGTTCACACCAGACATCCCAAGAATATTGCTGAACTGAAACAGTTTTGTAAAGAGGAATGGCCCAATATTTCTCCTGACCGTTGTGCAGGTCTGATCCGCAACTACAGAAAATGTTTGGTTGAGGTTATTGCTGCCAAAGGAGGGTCAACCAGTTACTAAATCCAAGGGTTCACATACTCTTTCCACCCTGCGCCGTGAATGTTTACACAGTGTGTTCAATAAAGACATGAAAATGTATAATTGTTTGTGTGTTATTGGTTTAAGCAGACTGTGTTTGTCTATTGTTGTGACCTAGATGAAGATCAGATCAAATTGTGTGTCCAATCAATGCAGGACTCCAGGCATTTCCAAAGGGTTCACAGGGTTCACATACTTTTACTTGTACCTGTATTTTATTCTTCTTGTTATTATTTAACTCTGCATCGTTGGGAAGGGCTCGTTAGCAAGCATTTCACGGTTAAGTCTATACCTGTTGTGTTTAGTGCATGTGACAAATACATTTTAATTTGATATTTGTAATCCACAGCTGTACCCTTATAACTGTAGACCTGCAGAGAGTGTTTACCAAAAGCAACCACATCAAACTTAACCGTAACCCTAGGTGTCAGCTCTAAAGTGTGCGCGTGTCAGCTCAAAGCTGTGTAAACGTACTGGCTTGACACGACTCGCTTACAAGAAGTACTGGTTGAGTACTTAGTGCTGATTCTGATGTGACTGAGGTAGTGCTGTATAAGCTTTACAAGGCATAGATTACTGACAAGCTGACAGGCTGGAGAGATACCAGATCACAGCATTACTGATTTGATTACTACTGTATGTGTGTCTGTGTGTCCCGAGTGTTTTTGTGGCAGAACGCTGGGGACATGCCCGTTTGTGTGTGTATGATGATCATCAGCACCGTGAGAAAGCCAGACCCTCCCTCTAGTTAACTCCTGAGGGAATGCCCCTCTAACTGTCAGACAGGAAGTCCCCTGGACATGGGCTGTGACATCATCAGACAGACAGGAAGGGATCAGTATCTATGTCCTGAGCAGTTTGTGGCAGAACACCGGGGCTGTACCCGGTTGTGTGTGTGTGTGTCCTGAGCGGTTTATGACTGTGCCCAGTTGATACCCCTGGGTACTACTGTGTTTATGTTAGAGCCCGCCATGCCAACAGAGAGGAACGTTTAGATAAAACTGGGACATTTCACTCACCATTTCTGAGAGTGTGATGGAGCTGAAATCCCCTTCTTGCTTTGGTGTCAGTCTCTCTGTGTCTGCCTGGGTGCATGTGTTTTGCCCTACTTCCCTTTTTGACAAACTCCCATTGGATTATCTTACTACCCATCCTGTGAGCCATTTTACAGAACATTCTAACAGTCTATTCTAACATTATAACTGTTCCATTCAGTCACTGTGCCTTTTCAACCCTCCCATGACCAGCCTATACAGCAGCAGCCCCAGCCCCAGTGCTAGGCAGCCCTGTAACTCTCTTTGTGTGGCTGAACAATCACTAAGGACAGGCCTCTGTGTCACAGGGAGAGCTGGACTGTACCAGAACTCACCACTCTCGACCTCTCTCTACCGCTTTCTCTCTTTCTCTCTCTGTCCCCTCTCTACCTCGTTCTCATGCTTTCTCTATCTCTCGCTTTCTCTATTAATCCCTCTCTGTTTTTGTTTTTGTTTTTGGGGGGGTAGATCAGCTTTAATATTGCAGATAAATATTTTCTACAATGTAGAAAATAGTAAAAATAAAGAATAACCCTGGAATGAGTAGATGTGTCCAAACTTTTGACTGGTACTGTGTCCATATATTTAAAAAATATATATATTTTATTATTTTCCACTAACCCTACCACCCCTTCCCAAATTGAGGTCAACTAAAGGACAACAACACTTAGGGCTTCTACTTCCAGGTTATACATCCTATATACATTTTACAGGCACAATGTATTTTACAATAGTTATTTTTTGTTTGTTTTTAATCCCAGCCTTCAGCTACCCTCAACCCCCTTCCTTCTGTCTCTGAAGACCATCCAGTTTGATGTCTATTTCCATATACTTTTAACTGTGCTGTTTCACAAAAGTTCTGAACCTATATACATTTTAATGACACAGTATATTTTACATGAGTTATCTTGTTGTTTTTAGGCCCACCCTTCAGCCCCACAAAACCCCTCCCATCTCTTAACACCATTCTCTGGCTTGTTTTAAAAATAGCGATATTTTAGAGAATATTTCATTTTCAAACAACCGAAAGTGAGAGGTTGTAATCTGAATAAAGGGGAAAAGGCCATTCTTGAACATGGGATGAGACATTTTTACTAATCTGTTAGAGAACCAGTTTAGATTTGAGTATAACTTTTGTATGACTGAAGCCTTTAGTGAGAGGTCTAATGCATTCATATTTAATCATTTCTGCCCTCGAGTTCATATTCATTATATAAATATACCGTTTAGTTTTGAATGGCTTGCCATTCCAAATAAAATTGAATATTGTTTGCTCATATAATTTAAAAAACAGATCCCTAGGTGTAGGCAAAGCCATAAGCAAATAGGTAGTCTGGGATATGACTAAAGGGTAAATCAGTGTGATTTTTCCACAAATAGACAGATATTTTCCTTTCCACGGTACTTTCTATTAAAATGTATTGTAGTGAGAATTTCTTTCTTTCGGGATACGAATACAGAGTATGTCCACATCACCGTCAAACCATTTTATTGGTAAACTACATTTTATTTTTTATTTTATTTCACCTTTATTTAACCAGGTAGGCTAGTTGAGAACAAGTTCTCATTTGCAACTGCGACCTGGCCAAGATAAAGCATAGCAGTGTGAACAGACAACACAGAGTTACACATGGAGTAAACAATTAACAAGTCAATAACACAGTAGAACAAAAATGAGTCTATATACATTGTGTGCAAAAGGCATGAGGAGGTAGGTGAATAATTACAATTTTGCAGATTAACACTGGAGTGATAAATGATCAGATGGTCATGTACAGGTAGAGATATTGATGTGCAAAAGAGCAGAAAAGTAAATAAATAAAAACAGTATGGGGGTGAGGTAGGTAAAATTTACCGATAGACTATGTACAGCTGCAGCGATCGGTTAGCTGCTCAGATAGCAGATGTTTGAAATTGGTGAGGGAGTTAAAAGTGTCCAACTTCAGCGATTATTTTTTTTTTGCAATTCGTTCCAGTCACAGGCAGCAGAGAACTGGAACGTAAGGCGGCCAAATGAGGTGTTGGCTTTAGGGATGATCAGTGAGATACACCTGCTGGAGCACGTGCTACGGGTGGGTGTTGCCATCGTGACCAGTGAACTGAGATCAGGCGGCGCTTTACCTAGCATGGACTTGTAGATGACCTGGAGCCAGTGGGTCTGGCAATGAATATGTAGCGAGGGCCAGCCGACTAGAGCATACAGGTCGCAGTGGTGGGTGGTATAAGGTGATTTGGTAACAAAACGGATGGCACTGTGATAAACTGCATCCAGTTTGCTGAGTAGAGTGTTGGAAGCTATTTTGTAGATGACATCGCCGAAGTTGAGGATCGGTAGGATAGTCAGTTTTACTAGGGTAAGTTTGGTGGCGTGAGTGAAGGAGGCTTTGTTGCGGAATAGAAAGCCGACTCTAGATTTGATTTTAGATTGGAGATGTTTGATATGAGTCTGGAAGGAGAGTTTACAGTCTAGCCAGACACCTAGGTACTTACAGATGTCCACATATTCTAGGTTGGAACCATCCAGGGTGGTGATGCTAGTCAGGCGTGCGGGTGCAGGCAGTGAACGGTTGAAAAGCATGCATTTGGCTTTACTAGCGTTTAAGAGCAGTTGGAGGCCACGGAAGGAGTGTTGTATGGCATTGAAGCTCGTTTGGAGGTTAGATAGCACAGTGTCCAAGGACAGGCCGGAAGTATACAGAATGGTGTCGTCTGCGTAGAGGTGGATCAGGGAATCGCCCGCAGCAAGAGCAACATCATTGATATATACAGAGAAAAGAGTCGGCCCGAGAATTGAACCCTGTGGCACCCCCACATGGTAATGTAAAAGCTGTATTTTTTTTAGTGATCCAATACATAATTTAGTACACTTAGCCTAATTTGGTTTCAATCCAGAGAGGTTAGAAAAAGTATCTAGATTCTCTATGAGGCTGTGGAGGGATCCAAATTGTGCATTTAAATGAATAATCAGCATATACTTTTTGTTTTTAGGCCCTGGATTTCCAGCCCCTTGATATTATTGTTGGATCTGATTTTAATAGCTAACATATCGATGGCCATAATAATTAGATATGCCGATAGGGGACAACCTTGTTTTTCTCCTCTTGACAGTGTAATACTTTCTGAGAAGTAGCCATTATTTAGTATTTTAGACCTAGGGTTATTATACATAACTTTAACCCATTGTATAAGAGATTCTCCAAAATTGAAATATTCCAGGCATTTATATATACATTCCAGTTGTACTTTATCAAAATCCTTTTCAATGTCAGCAATGAATACCAGGCCTAGTTTCCCAGATTTTTCATATTGTTCTATTGTTTCCAGTACTTGTGTTATATTATCTCCAATGTATCGTCCATGTAAAAAAAGGATGAATAATATCCAACAATACCTTTCTAATTCTGTGCGCTATGCATTTTGCTATAATGTTTGCATCACAATCACAACACTGAAGTGTAAGGGGTCTCCAATTTTTAAAATGAACTGGATCTTATATATATTTAACACTTGTGTCCTGTTTCAGTAATAATGAAATCAGACCTTCTTGTTGAGTATCTGATAATGTACCATTATTATAGGAGTGGTTAAAACATGCTTATAACGGACCTTTGAGTACATTAAAAAGGTTTGATATACCTCAACTGGTATGCCATCCAGCCCTGGAGTTTTCCCAGGCTTAAAAGCTTTAATTGCATCAATAAGTTCCTCCTCTGTAATTTGGCCGTCACATGAGTCTTTCTGTACAGCTGCTAATTTTACATTATTAATAGGGGAAAAATCCATGCAATTAACTTTCTATCTATTATTAGTTGAACTGAATTCTAGGGCAGGACAGATCTGGAGTGAGGGCAACAGGAGCAGAGGGTGTGGGGTTTAGTATGTGGATGGGGGTCAAACGCATCAGGTCACATCAGGTCAAAGGTTAGAGTTCAGGTCCATTTGTAACGGCATTCAGAGGTGGAAGAAGTATCGGACCAAAGCGCAGTGTGGTAAGTGTTCATAATGTAATATTTAATGAAACGAACTGAACACTGAAATACAAAACAATAAATTGAACGAACGAAAACCGAAACAGTACCGTGTGGACCAAACACTCACACGGAAAACAAACACCCACAAACCAAAAGTGAAACCCAGGCTACCTAAGTATGATTCTCAATTAGGGACAACAATTGACAGCTGCCTCTGAGAACCATACTAGGCCGAACTCAAAAACAAACAGACTGCCCACCCCAACTCACGCCCTGACCATACTAAAACAAAGACAAAAACAAAGGAACTAAGGTCAGAACGTGACACCATTGTGGAAACGTTTTGGCGTCGTCACCAAAACAACACGACTATTTTGGAGTGGTGCATAGAGGATGTGGTTGAGCTAGCAAAAACTTGCTTAGTTGTGTTAACTATATGTACTTAGTTGACACTACAGCTGCAGAGCAGTGGTTGGACTTGAGTCTTTATGATAAGGATGTTTTCCTAAGTATACAGATACTCAGTAGATGTTATCAGATTAACCTAAGATATAGCTTAGATCTTTGGGTGTCCGTCTTCGGCTCCTAGTCTATGTTGCTTTGGTGGGAAATAATTAGAGCCTATTCGTGTATAACTCAGTGGTTATAGATGAGATAGTCATTGATGACTGGAGGAAAGTGCACTAGTCCACAACCTTCTCTCTCTGTCGCTCTCTCTCTGTCTCTCTCTCTCTCTCTCTCCACAGTGAAACACAGCCCATAATGATACAGTATGTACCAGTTGTATCTGGATGAATTATACATAGACAACACAGCTCCCCACATCCTCCAAACTGCACAATGCAAAATAATTATTCTGTGTGTGTGTGTGTCTGACTGAATAAAGCTCATGACCATGCGGGTTAGCGATCCTGTGGCATAGTGCATCTTCCTGTTCTCCCACTGTGCCGCCACACTAACTCAGAACGGGAACCTTCAGAGTCACAAACACCCAATCCATCTCTTCCAAAACAGCCCACACACCATCAGTCTATCACTGGCCTAATAGGTTTACAGGCTTTTATACATAGTTTTCTATACTAGCCTGTTGAGGTACAGTGGCTTGCAAAAGTATTCACCCCCTTGGCATTTTCCCTATTTTGTTGCCTTACAACATGGAATTAAAATAGATTTTTGGGGGGTTTGTATCATTTGATTTACACAACAATGCCTACCTACCACTTTGAAGATGCAAAATATTTTGTTATTTTAAAAGAAATGAGAAAACAACAGTAAACTTGAGCATGCATAACTATTCACCCCCAAAAGTCAATACTTTGTAGAGCCTCCTTTTGCAGCAATTACAGCTACCAGTCTCTTGGGGTATGTCTCTATAAGCTTGGCACATCTAGCCACTGGGATTTTTGCCCATTCTTCAAGGCAAAACTGCTCTAGCTCCTTCAAGTTGGATGGGTTCCGCTGGTGTACAATCCTTAAGGCATACCACAGATTCTCAATTTGATTGAGGTCTGGGCTTTGAAACAGCCATTCCAAGACATTGAAATGTTTCCCCTTAAACCACTCGAGTGTTGCTTGAACTGTATGCTTAGGGTCATTGTCCTGCTGGAAGGTGAACCTCCGTCCCAGTCTCAAATAGTGGTTAGAGCGTTGGACTAGTAACCGGAAGGTTGAGAGTTCAAACCCCCGAGCTGACAAGGTACAAATCTGTCATTCTGCCCCTGAACAGGCAGTTAACCCACTGTTCCCAGGCCGTCATTGAAAATAAGAATATGTTCTTAACTGACTTGCCTGGTTAAATAAAGGTAAAAAATAAATAAAAAATAAAAAATAAAAACAAATCTCCAGAAGACTGAAACAGGGTTCCCTCAAGACTTTCCCTGTATTTAGCGCCGTCCATCATTCCTTCTATTCTGACCAGTTTCCCAGTCCCTGACGATGAAAAACATCCCCACAGCATGATGCTGCCACCACCATGCTTCATTGTGAGGATGGTGTTCTCGGGGTGATGAGGTGTTGGGTTTGTGCCAGACATAGCAATTTCCCTGATGGCCAAAAAGCTACATTGTAGTCTTATCTGACCAGAGTACCTTGTTCCATATGTTTGGGGAGTCTCCCACATGCCTTTTGGCGAACACCAAACGTGTTTGCTTATTTTTTTCTTTAAGCAATTGCTTTTATCTGGCCACTCTCTCGTAAAATCCAGCTATGTGGAGTGTACGGCTTAAAGTGGTCCTATGGACAGATACTCCAATCTCCACTGTGGAGCTTTGCAGCTCCTTCAGGGTTATCTTTGGTCTTTTTGTTGCCTCTCTGATTAATGCCCTCCTTGCCTGGTCTGTGAGTTTTGGTGGGCGGCCCTCTCTTGGCAGGTTTGTTGTGGTGCCATATTCTTTCCATTTTTTAATATTGGATTTAATGGTGCTCTGTGGGATGTTCAAAGTTTCAGATATTTTTTTATAACCCAACCCTGATCTGTACTTCTCCACAACTTTGTCCCTGACCTGAAAGCAAGTAATTTTTTAAATTTCACTTCCCCAATTTGGACTATTTTGTGTATGTCCATTACATGCAATCCAAATAAAAAATATCTTTTAAATTGCAGGTTGTAATGCAACAAAATAGGAAAAACGCCAAGGGGGACAAATACTTTTGCAAGGCACTGTAAATGATGTCTTTATCAATTGCACAGACCTATAATGAGGCCAAAGTTTCACAATAAATAAAAAAAGATACCAAATGATACAATGGCCATTAAGATATGCAATAAGAACAATAACCCTGCCCTCCCTTTTTCTCTCTGTAGGATGGTGGGCTGTACTCCGTTTGTGGTGGTCTCCTACTTCTACCTTTGGTTTGTTCCTCCCTTCACAAACGGACGTTTCATCTGGTACCTGGGCTTCTACTGCCTCTACCAGACACTCATCACTGTGAGTACCAGACAGCTAGCTACCTAGGACAGAAGTGTTGGCCCACAAGGACAACCATTTACACATCCTCGTTCTCAGATACAGTATCCTCTCTAACACTATTCAACACGGACTTTGTGCACTCATAGTATACACCTACCATTGTTCCTGGATACTGCTTTTTATTTGCAAGAAAAGATGCAGAGATGACTTGCCGAACCCAACACAAAAATATTGTGAGCAGAGCCAACGTGTCATAAAACCAAACCTTGTTAATAGTTCACCTCAAACAAGTGTGTTTATTTAGGTTTATTTTGTTACTAAGGTACAGCTTCAAACCCTTTCCTTCTCTCTCTTTCTCTCTGCTCTCTCTCTCTCTCTCTCTCTCTCTCTCTCTCTCTCTCTCTCTCTCTCTCACACACTCTCTCCTCTGCTCTCTCTAATCTTTTTAACATGTGCTAAAGAGCATGTTGCCCACTGCCCATCGTAGCCACATTGCGATGGCCTATAATGACATGTCATTCTAATTACTTGATAAGTATATGCTCGGCCCTGCCAGAGACCGCTGGATGGGTAAATGCTGGTTACCACTTTTAGCTTCACTTCATTGTCTTTGTGTGTGAGAGACTGAGAACGAATGGCTGCTATCATTTTAAAGCCCTACAGTAGTAACAATAAAAAAACAAACAGGCCAGTGTGATCATTCAATCATGATTTGATGACTAATCCTTTTACTTGAGGCAAAGCTCTGGTCAAATTGGATTCTATACATTTAGGTTTTTTTCCCCCCAACAAGGCCCTACAAATGACATGCTTGGCCATCCGTCCTTCCCTCCATCCCACCCTGGGCCCGAAGAGAAGGAGAAGGGCTGGGACAGTCTTTCATGGCAGCGTTTATTTCTGTTGTCTCTTTGGATGCTCGGTCAGTTGTTTGGTAGCTGCATCGTTCGGCCACAATGCTGACTGAGCTGTTGTGTAAATGACAAAGGAGAAGAAAGGCTGGGGTTGAAGGCGAATAGTTGCTGACTGTTCTACTGGGCAGCTTGAGAGGAAAACAGGGAGCTGAGGCTTACAGACGGGGGGTTCTACTAAGCTGACATATGGAATTGTTTTTAAGATGGTCATACCATGGATCATGTAGCTATTTGATTAGGAATTTTAGGACCCCTGTATAAATAAACAAAAATAATTAAATATTGAATTTGGCCTTTACTACTATAGCCCATTGAAACACATGGAATGCACAAATGGAAAAACAGACAGTCAAAAAATCTATCATAAGGAATAAAGTTTTGAAGTGTCTTTCCTATGTCTCGGAGAAACCTAAGGAAATATTTGTGTTTTTTGGACACATTTAACCCCTTTTTTTTGTTGGCACAAAACTACCTCCATAATTTACTTTTTTATTTTTACCGGTACCGGTTACCTTTAAATGAGTCACGTGACACAAAACGGAGAATACCGTCCTGTTCATGAGAATCTCCCCTTTCCATAGTGGGGTCATATTAGTTTGTTGCCCGAACAGTTCAGATGCTACAGACGTTTTCATGAGAAGACCGATTTTCGGGACATCTCATGGTCTGACAGTCAACCCTGTAGCCCGCCTACCTTCCGCCACTGAAGGCCAGCATAAACGGATGTGGTGGGTTGAGACGCAGCCTATGCAAAAAAATATATATATTTGTAGCTTAAACTTAAGGCTCTTAAAAGTTAATTTTGCAGTGAATCATCGTCTTAAGTGGACCATAAAATATCCCCAAAAAGTGGAAATTATATGGACTCTGTCCTATATCTAATCATGTCCTCTGTGGTTCTTCTGTGTTTCCCAGTGTTTCCATGTGCCTTACTCTGCCCTCACCATGTTCCTCAGTGCGGACCAGAAGGAGAGAGACTCAGCCACAGCCTATCGTAGGTCACTATTAAACAGACCGTACATTGTTAATCAAATTCAGGCACTATTCTGTCATTCTGTTTTGATAGTACTTAATACTGTAATACATGTGTTATATTGCAGGTATGACCCTGGAGGTGTTGGGTACTCTAGTTGGCGCAGCCATCCAGGGTCAGATTGTGGCGAGCGCCCACACCCTGAAGCACTGCCCCCACCACAACATGTCCACCGGTCACCTAGGCAATGGCAGCGGGGCCGAGATCGTCAAAAGAATCGTTCACTCCCAGGACTTCCTGTCACATGCTGTAAGTGTCACCGCGACAACAAACAACCTGACCTGGGGTGTTACCATGGTGATCCGATTTTGAAAATAACTGTAACTGACAGTAGTGTCCTCAACTACCTCAGGGCTGCACTTTCAGGGTCATCTTTTCCTTTTTCTTCACTTTTTTTAAAGCCTTAAAGTTGCAAGGAAGCAAACAGGAAACAAGTTAAAGGTCAAGAAGTATAAAACGAGTGATTTGTTGAAACTAAAAGGAATATGATGAATAGGAAGTTTGTGTTTGCAGACTGTCTAGCGGTGAAATTGAGCCTTACCACGTACCAACTTCAAGAGGGATTTATAGACATATATTATTTATCATCCTGGGTTTGAAGTGACCATAGGATGAATAAGAGCCTCTCCCACAGCTCCCTCCCCTCCCCTGGCACTGACCACAAAAAGGGGTTCCTCCCTGACATCAGTCATCAAACCCCTTCCCTAAAATAAGAGACCCCTCCCCACAATGAAGGGGTGACCACAGTCTGTTTGTGATTAAGGCTATTTTTTATCACATTCAAAAACAACTGAATGAACCGCAGACCCCAAACTCGACATGCAGTTTGTTGGGATTAGGGGACTAACAATATTGAACATCTATTTCCAGCCAAATCCAGACTGGAACATTACATTTGAATTGAACTGGTTGTTCATTTCCTTAGCAGTATACTGTACATATAGCCAATGAAAACATCACAGAGACAACCCAGAAACCCTGCTGTGAATCTTGTGAATGCAAAGGTGGTTTATGGGTTCATGGGCAAAACGCGGCGAGCGGGCTCCAGCCCAAACTATTCCGTGTTGGATTTGGGCACGCCACGGCTATTCAGGGGCTCAAGGGGTGCCTTTCCAAATGATTATGGGTAAACCTTGATGGTTCGGCTCTCTCACCACGCAGGGCCCTCTGTAGCCATGCTGAGCACTTACGCACAAACACACAAACGCACACACACTTGGAGCACTGTCACCACTAGATTCCTCTGAGTTTGCGGGTGAGGGTGGCACATTCGCGAGTTCTCCAGTCCCTCAGAAACTGGCAGAACGTTTGATGTGAATAAATAATAATAAACCACTTAGCTGCGCCGCATGGAAAAATAGCAAACAAGCCGGGAGTTGTTTAGGGCAGTTCAGTTCCTGTTGGGATTAACATGAAATCTTCAAGGCTCTATAGTATTTTGGTAGACTGTATTTAAGGATCCGAATGAACTTGCTTTTATCTAATCTGTTGAGTTATTTATGAGATCTTGTATCTGCGAGAGCGATGTAAGGAGTGCTAGTGTAAAATGACAGGGTCAACAAACACATTGATATCTTCTAATGTGACTTTTTGATGAAAGTTGAAGATCAGTATTTGGGTGGAGAATGTAAAATAGAAATTGAGGAAGGCTCAGTACAGATGTGCCCCTTCTGTAACCAAAGACAAAAATATTGATAGTGGGCCCAAGGAAGAGTAGTGTAATGTAATACCTATGGGGATCCAAATAAACAAATAAAGGATAGATTTACACTCTTGTTTTCTTCCTGCCTTTGCAGAAGAAGGTGTATATACTTTCTATCCTCCTTGTAGAATGAAGTGTATATGCTCTCTATCCTCGTAGAAGGTGTATATGCTCTCTATCCTCCTTGTAGAAGGTGTATATGCTCACTATCCTCCTTGTAGGAGGTGTATATGCTCACTATCCTCCTTGTAGAATGAAGTGTATATGCTCTCTATCCTCGTAGAAGGTGTATATGCTCACTATCCTCCTTGTAGGAGGTGTATATGCTCACTATCCTCCTTGTAGAAGGAGGTGTATATGCTCTCTATCCTCCTTGTAGAATGAGGTGTATATGCTCTAGAATGAGGTGTACAGTATATGATTGTTTTCTCTCTCTACTTTTATCCTCTTGCAGAAGGAGGTGTATATGATTGCTGCAGGTGTGATAGGAGGAGTGTTTCTCATCTGCACTGTGGTCATGTTCCTGGGAGTCAAAGAGAGAGATGGTGAGTCTGTGTGTTTTGCATGTGTGTTTTATTATAATATATTTTTTAATGTACCCCCTTTTTGTCCCCAATTTCGTGATATCCAAATGGTAGTTACGGTCTTGTCTCATCGCTGCAACTCCTGTACGGACTCGGGAGAGCCGAAGGTCGAGAGCCGCGCTAACTCCGACACATGACCCCGCCAAGCCGCACTGCTTCTTGACACAATGCTCGCTTAACCCAGAAGCCTGCCGCACCAATGTGTCGGAGGAAACACCGTACACCTGGCGACGTGTCAGTGTGCATGCGACCGGCCCGCCACAGGAGTTGCTAGAGCTCGATGGGACAAGGACATCCCGGCCGGCCAAATCCTCTCCTAACCCGGAAGACGCTGGGCCAATTGTGCATCGCCTCATGGGGCGGCAGCGTAGCCTAGTGGTTAGAGCGTTGGACTAGTAACCGGAAGGTTTGCGAGTTCAAACCCCCGAGCTGTCGTTCTGCCCCTGAACAGGCAGTTCACCCACTGTTCCCAGGCCGTCATTGAAAATAAGAATGTGTTCTTAACTGACTTGCCTGGTTAAATAAAGGTTAAATAAAAAAAATTAAAAAAGGGTATCGAACCAAGATCTGTAGTGACGCAGCCTAAGACCACTGCGCCACTCTGGAAGCCCGTGTGTGTTTGTGCACACTTTTCCCCAGCAAGTGTTTGTGCTCTCTACCCCCTCTCATATTTCACTCTAACCTCATTTGCAAAGTACCATTAAGCACAGTAGCACTCAGTCACATTGTTTTTAGACTATTTAGCTAGCTCCAGCCTTATCCAATGATTATCTAGCTCAGAGAAAAAAAGGACAATAAAGAATTAAGTATTAAGTGTAAAAGGAGAGAATCTACCCCCATATCTCTGTGCAATTGTGAGATGCGTGGCTCACCTGCAAAAGAGAAGAGACCTTGGTCGCAATGGGACTCCCTGCTAAAATAAAAGGTCAAAAAAATGAATACATCTTTTTTTTTCATGCACATGGAGGCTATCGGGGCGGCAGGGTAGCCTAGTGGTTAGAGTGTTGGACTAGTAACCGGAAGGTTGCAAGTTCAAACCCCCGAGCTGACAAGGTACAAATCTGTCGTTCTGCCCCTGAACAGGCAGTTAACCCACTGTTCCTAGGCCGTCATTGAAAATAAGAATTTGTTCTTAACTGACTTGCCTGGTTAAATAAAGATAAAATAAAATAAAATCAGTGAACTGCTGACCTCACCACTAGTGAACCTGTTAGTTCTGGTTCTCTGTAGTGGCAAACCCTGTGGAACAGACAGAGCATAGTAATGCTGCAATGCAGGGGCAGCTACAGGGTTGCCAGATTGGAAGTGAAATCCCCCCATACGTGTCTCACTCATGCTACTGTATATTCTTTCATCACAGAATGCATGGTGCTTTATGGGCTTGGTTTAGGGTAGAAGACAGAAACCAAAGAAACTGTCTCTTGACACTTTCAGATCTTATTCCTTTTTTCCCTCGCACAGATCCGTACATTTCGAAGACGGAGAAGCAGATCCCGTTCCACAAGGGCTTCATCCTGGTGATGCGACACAGTCCCTACCTCAGTTTGACTGCTGCCTTCCTCTTCATCTCTGTTGCCATTCAGGTAGGCACAACTTTATTAATACACCTCTTCTCAGACACGACACTCACATTGGGATGGTAATGTGTGGGTAATGTGCTGTTATGGCTGGGCCCTCCCTGCCACCCTCAGAATGGCTCCAGACATAGCCTGCCTGCCATTCAATGTTGATTTGATCAATAGAAATCGAACACTCAGTGTGTTTGAGTAAATACGCCCGAGAGCATCTCTCTCTCAGCTCCAAATCTAACCGAAGATAGACAGTCCGACAGCACATTATCATACTACTATGATGTAATATCTGCTTGTTGTTATCATTATGAGAATTCTCCCTACATTCAGCCACTCAGTTCTGTGATACTCTTTCTGTATGGTTGGCATCGCATGGTAGGTTGAGTCAACGGTGTACCGTATTGGACCTAGGCCTTCGGTGGAAAAAAAAGATCTTCCAACACATTGTACCAAACTCTCAAATCAAGAATAATAACAGACACATTGCATCACTTAATGGACACATCTGAATCAAACATGCCTGAGGCTGAGCCACGCTTTTGGCTGCCACTCACAGAGACAGCACTCGTATAGATAATGTACCGGCAACAACAAGATATATAGCTCAGGGATTCTTACAAGACGGGAAAGTCTCGACTTTTTCCCCCACATATTTGTCTTAATATTGACAACATTTTAAATATATATTTTGATAGACCAAAGTATCCGTAATATAAAATTACTATAAAAATGGATGGAAATGTTTGGCCACATTCTTAAAACAGGATGTTCATTACTCATCAGTAACAACTTAACATGTGAAAATGTTCAATAGAGTAAGATTTTTTTCATGATATACAAATCAAGAATTATGGGATGCACAACAATAAAAACCCAGTGAAGAATAACATTATTGTACCAAAACAATTTACAAAACAGAATGGCAGAATGGTGAACTTACTAAATGACTGCGAGTTTGACTGGGTGATATTAGGTTGCTTCTTGTGTAAATATTTTCCATTTGGCTTTAAATGATTTGTATGTCAAATCATGTCACACGTGTAAAGACATTTTTTTTATTTTCATAAAATGCAACTAACTGGATTCATGCCAACTTTGTCAGACATCATAAAAGGCATTTCATATTTACATGGATTGTCCAACAACTGTTTAAAGGCCTTGTTTAAATTCATTAGAATATAAACAAATGTGACACAAATTTCCAAACTTATTTTTGTTTTATAGAGCTATATAATGTTTTATAGAGCTATATAATGTTCCAGGACAAATTCCGTTAGCATTTTAGCATGTTTTTCTAGATTCAGGACATAGAACAATATTTATAAAGCAAACATTATCCATTAGATCTAGCACATGAAATAATTTGCAGAACAGTGATACAAATATATATTTTTATAATAATGACAAATGAAAGGGGTTAGTCAACAAATACTCAAAAAAGAACAGTGTTTTTGCCTCGAAAGATAAAAGCATTTGTAAAATATAGAAAATGTGTAATTTAGAAATCCTCAATAAAAATATTCAATAAGGATTTTTCAGCCCTCAGACAAAAGTCTGACGGAGTTTATGTTTTACGGACTTGACAAAAAATGAATTTATCTTCTTCATTCAAGTGGTGTAGAAGGATTGTACCGACTTTCAAGAATCCATAAATTAACAACATTGCTCTTGTTAGCTTAGGGATTCTTGAAAGTTGGGTCAATCCTTGTACAGTGGCAAGAAAAAGGATATGAACCCTTTGGAATTACCTGGATTTCTGCATAGATTTGACATAAAATTGGATCTGATCTTCATCTAAGTCACAATAGGCCAACACAGTCTGCTTAAACAAATAACACACACATTATTGTATTTTTCTTGTCTATTTTTGAATACATCATTTAAACATTCACATTGTAGGTTGGAAAAAGTATGTGAACCCCTAGGCTAATGACTTCTCCAAAAGTGTAACAAGTGCGCTGAGAGTCAGGAAGCAAGTACAGGGAGTGAGTGTTTTAATAAATAAACACGAAGCACAGACAATGCACCAACATGAAAACGGAGTCAATAACACCTGAGGAAAGAACCAAGGGAAGTGACAGATATAGAGAAGATAATCAAGGAGGTGATGGAGTACAGGTGAGCGTCATAAGGTGCTGGTGTGCGGGATAATCATCAGCCTGATGACCTAGAGGCCGGAGAGGCAGTATACGTGACAAAAAGCTAATTGGAGTCAACTAACCTGGAGTCGAATCAATGAGACGAGATTGGAGATTTTGGTTAGAGCTGTTCTGCCCCACAAAAAACACTCACAAAATTTGAGTTTGCTATGCACAAGAAGCATTGCCTGATGTGAACCATGCTTCAAACAAACGAGATCTCAGAAGACCTAAGATTAAGAATTGTTGCCTTACATAAAACTGGAACATCAACCTCATCCCAACTGTAAAGTATGGTGGAGGGAGCATCATGGTTTGAGGCTGCCTCAGGGCCTGGACAGCTTGCTATCATCTACGGATAAATGAATTCCCAAGTTTATCGAGGCATTTATTACCCTGGCCGCTGCAAGGAGGCATTGCAGTCCCCATGCCTCCTTGCAGCATGCCTAAAGCACATTCACACAGATGAGCAGGGACCCTGGGCATCTTTCTTTTGGTGTTTTTCAGAGTCAGTAGAAAGGCCTCTTTAGTGTCCTAAGTTTTCATAACTGTGACCTTAATTGCCTACTATTTGTATGCTATTAGTTTCTTAACGACCGTTCCACCGGTACATGTTCATGAATTGTTTATGATTCATTGAACAAGCATGGGAAACAGTGTTGTAACCCTTTACAATGAAGATCTGAAGTAATTTGGATTTTTACGAATTACCTTTGAAAGACAGGGTCCTGAAAAAGGGAAACATTTTTTTTGTTTTGCTGAGTTTACAATAAAGCTCTGGCAACCAAAGCTGTGGCAGAGAAAATGAAATTAAACATAAGTTTGTTTCATTTTTGTTTTGTTTCATCACAAAACCAGAGAGCAAAATCTGTCCAGTGAAGTCCACAAAAAAAATATTGCATGTAACAAACAGTTACAATACATGCAGCATGGTCAAGCAAGTTAATATGGGGATGCCACAGGGTTCAATTCTCCGGCCCACTCTTTTCTCTGTATACATCAATGATGTCGCTCTTGCTGCTGGTGATTTTCTGATCCACCTCTATGCAGACGACACCATTCTGTATACTTCTGGCCCTTCTTTGGACACTGTGTTAACTAACCTCCAGACGAGCTTCAATGCCACACAACTCTCCTTCCGTGGCCTCCAACTGCTCTTAAATGCTTGTAAAACTAAATGCATGCTCTTAAACGATCGCTGCCCACACCTGTCTGCCCGTCCAGCATCACTACTCTGGACGGTTCTGACTTAGAATATGTGGACAATTACAAATACCTAGGTGTCTGGCTAGACTGTAAACTCTCCTTCCAGACTCACATTAAACATTTCCAATCCAAAATTAAATCTAGAATCGGCTTCCTATTTTGCAACAAAGCATCCTTCACTCATGCTGCCAAACATACCCTCGTAAAACTGACCATCCTACCGATTCTCGACTTCGGCGATGTCTTTTACAAAATAGCCTCCAACACTCTACTCAACAAATTCGATGCAGTCTATCACAGTGCCATCCGTTTTGTCACCAAAGCCCCATATACAGTGGGGCAAAAAAGTATTTAGTCAGTCACCAATTGTGCAAGTTCTCCCACTTAAAAAGATGAGAGAGGCCTGTGATCTTCATCATAGGTACACTTCAACTATGACAGACAAAATGAGAAAATAAAAACCATTTGATTGGCTAATTATTTTTAGTAAAAATTATTAGGGGAGGCCAAATGCTTCCTGGCAGCAATCAATCAAATGGTATAGTGGCAACTTGTTATACTCTTTAGTTCCAGTTAGCATCAGATATGTTTGGGATAAACGCCGAAAATAATGTCTGAGGTTCAGGAGATCTTATATGTTTTGTTTTATGAGGTATTATCGGTCAGTTAACATGACTTTTATGAATTAAGCATTTTAAGGGCTTCATGTGCTTTTTTAAAAATTTACATAAATGCTTCAAAATTCACAAAAAGGGACGTTAGCTGATTTAAGATTATCTCATAGGACAAAAGTCATAAGATCTCCAAAACTTGTTTACCACATACCTTTTTTTGGCATTTATTCAAAAACCCTACAAAAACAATATCCATTTTCCCATGGTCCAACGAACTATGGTGGAGTTAGTGTCTACAAAAAGGCGCCACTACTATTGCTCTCTATGGCAGTTGCCTTCAATCAAATATGGCCTATTATATTTGACAAGACAGTTGATTGACCGCTCTAGCAATGGAAATACATGTCCTCAAAGCTGGAAGTAATGTGAAAGGAGATGGGATCAGGTGGAACCATTCTAGCCAATAAAAGGGCAGATGCGTGTGGGAACAACAGGCCATAGAGATAGATAGAGGACTCATCTTTGTATCTGTGCCATTATAGCGTCTGTGACATCATGGGCAGCGCCATTGAGGCTATCTCCATTTTAAAGTAGTACATTTTCTTCATTGGCGGATTGCTCCCAACTCATAAGCATCCCCAACCAGTTTACTATGTTAAAATTTTGGAAGCCCTCAATGGCAATGTCCAGGTTATATTCACGAGTCTTCTATCTATCTCTATGACAACAGGCTCCACTTATATCAGTGTATTTGTAACAACCTAACAATTACTAAACTTTTAATTGATCAAATAAGCCTCACATAACAAATGAGCAATTACATTTTTTCTTGGACGTCCATTTATTTAGATTTATCTCCGCAGCTGTACATAGTCTATCGGCAAATAGCCCACCCATTTTTACCTACCTCATCCCCATAATGTTTTTATTTATTTACTTTTCTGCTCTTTTGCACATCAATATCTCTACCTGTACATGTCCATCTGATCATTTATCACTCCAGTGTTAATCTGAAAAATTGTAATTATTCGCCTACCTCATGCCTTTTGCACACAATGTATATAGACTTTTTTTCCCTACTGTGTTATTGACTTGTTAATTGTTTACTCCATGTGTAACTCTGTTGTCTGCTCACACTGCTATGCTTTATCTTGGCCAGGTCGCAGTTGCAAATGAGAACTTGTTCTCAACTAGCCTACCTGGTTAAATAAAGGTGAAATAAAAAAATAAAAAATAAAATGAGAAAAATCCTGATTGGATCTTTTTTTCACTTCAGTGTTGACCCTTTAAAATCAGAATATAATTGGAAATAATCATAGAATTACAATATCATTGAAATATCGTTGAAAATAATCAATAGAAATAAAAAATATATCTATATTTTAAAACTACAATAATAATTGTATAAATCTCAAGGCCTTCTCTGAAAGCATAGAAAGCCCTGCACTGACTCTGAGCTTTATAGTACAGCTTTGATAGATTCCACCTCAAACCTCTCAACTGCTGTATCTCATAAAGCTTTTCTCTTTTGAACAGAAATGAAGGATTATATATCATTCAATAGCAGGGATGAATCTGCTGCTTCAGACGTAAGTCAGGAGCTTCTCCAGTGACTTGGCACAGTGGGACAGGGAGAATAGGACAGTGCTGAATATGCTGAATAATTTCTAAAGAATGAATGTGTGCGATATCTGATCTGATTTCCAGTTGGTGCAGAGCAACTTTGTCCTTTTCTGTACGTACGCAGTTGACTTGAGAGACCACTTCCAGAACATTGTACTGACCATCCTGGTGAGTTCTGGTTTCGGACCTAGATTAATCTCTCGTAGACAGACTATGTAATTGTGCGATTTTGGTTCTTGTTTAACAGAGATTAGACCTAGATCAATGTTAAGATCCTTACATAATACAGACCACTGTCTCATGAAAGGCTTAATCTTGACGTGAGGAACTAGAAATGTCTTACCAAATCATCCAGAGACATCTGTGCATGGTTTTATATGACATTTGAGAGTACTCATAACCAAAGACAATGTTATAGTCTAGAGTGCAGATTATATATCTCTCTTCGCAGGTATCTGCAGTAGTGAGCATCCCTCTGTGGCAGTGGTTTTTGGAGAGGTTTGGCAAGAAGACGGCAGCCTTCTGTGGCATCACGGTAAGTGTCTGGGACTGAGTGCTATTGGTATTCCGCTGATCATAAGAATGTGCCACCTTGTGGACAAACAGGTTATTGCTTTCGGCGCAACTTTTTTGAACTCCTCTTTCTGTCCAGTGGATCATGCCGTTCACCGTGATGCTGGTGTTCATCCCTAACCTGGTCGTAGCCTACGTAGTGGCTGTCTCTTCTGGACTCAGTGTGGCCGCTTCACTCCTCTTACCATGGTGAGATCAATTGAATTGGGCTGGCACAAAGGTCCTCTGTAAATTATAGTGTAGTTGTAATAGCACTAGCACTAGCCAGTGGTTGTAGCACAGTAACAATAGGAAACATATTCTTTGGTATGGTAAAATAGCCACCGTCACAGAATTAGTAGCCCAGTAATAGCAGCAGTAGTTTTGAAGTAGCCATAACAGTGCCAAAAATATCAGCAGTCTCCCCGTTTCTCTGTCCATTCACCCCCTGGCATGATACAGTCACGCCTGGCGATGATGTCACGTTGATGAATGAGATGGGTCTATAAACCTCAGGGGGCGGCTACAGTCTCCACTTTCATTCTGTATTTGACTGTTGTTTATAGCACATTCACCTCCCTCGGCGCGCTTCACCCTCCTGTCTCCCTCCTTTCGTTCACCTCCATCCTTCCCCTCCCTCTCTAAATGACAGGGTATATCCAGTGGGGTCGCCATGATGTGTATGTCTGTCTGTTTTTCTGGTGATTTCCCCATCTGTGGTCAGAGCGGCTCAGCTACAGCTAGCTTCATCATCGAATCATGTTATTAGTAGCAGTCGTTTCACCAGATCCTTTTATCTCTGCGCTATATAAGCATTATTATAGACATTTTACCCTCTAGCGCTATAAGTAGACGGCTCCTCATCAGACTGACGGGGTCATCGAGGCTGGTTGTACAACGTGATGATGAGGTCGGCCTATGAGTTGTTGATGGCCGATGTCTTGATGTAGTGTGTGTGTGTGTGTTTGTTGTGTTTCAGGTCGATGCTGCCAGACGTGGTGGATGACTTCCGTCTGGCCAACCCCCACTGTAAAGGCTTTGAGGCCATCTTCTACTCCTTCTACGTGTTCTTCACCAAGTTCGCTGCCGGCATCTCCCTGGGAGTGTCCACCCTCTGCCTCGAGTGAGACAGACAGACATGAACACAAGAGTATTACAGATATTCAGAACTGAAAATGGAATTTCCTTAGGAGTAACCATGCTTTACCTCAAATGAGTCAAACGTAGGATAAACACAAACAAGTAAACGATACTTCTGGGATCTCCTTTGGAGTGATACAGACGCCAGAACACGAAGTCAGTTAAATAACACAGGAGTGAGATGTATAGAGAGAAACACAAACACAAGTCTGACGCTCACAGATTTACGCATTCCATTGCAGTCCATTATTGTTTATGCAACTGGCACTGTGTGTAACTATCGGTATGATACAGATATACGTCGCTATAGGTTTGCAGGTTATGACACTGGTGTGTGTGTGTATATATCTCTACAAGTTTACTGTGTTTGATACAGGTGTGTGTACCTGTATCTTCAGGTTCGCGGGTTATGACACAGGGGCGTGCAGGCAGCCTGCTCAAGTAGCCTACACTCTGAAGTTGCTCATCGGCGCCGCCCCGGTGGCCTTCATTGTAACAGGCCTGCTGATACTGCTGCTCTACCCCATCAGTGAGGATGTCCGGCTCAGGAATAAACTCTGTCTGGAAGAGCTACGGTACGTTACCCACAAGTCTCTGTTGTCAGAAGTTGAAAGAACTTCACAGTGCTCTTGTAATTGTATGACAATATAAGGCCGGGGATACATGCTTAAGTGAAATGTTACCAAACAAAGTATTTGGATCACACGACGGCTTGAAATGGGTCAAATACCAACATACCTTCCACCGAAAAGTGACTATTACCCGTCTTCTACAGGAAACAAGGCAACATCAGCTCCAGAACGCTGGAGGATCTGAGTAACGCATGACCAGGGACAGACAGGAGAAGTTCCACATGCGGCAGGTTCCAGTTCTCAGACTGGAATATGACGTCCATTAGTGTATATTACACTGAGAAATGATATAATGGTAGTTATGTTTTCCTGTAAACATTAAGTTTGTTTCTGTATTTTCACATGAACGTGTACTGTATAGCCATCTTAAATATACCTACAAGATTATCTAATTTATATAAATGAATGTATATCACTATTTGCTGTGTTTAGCCAGACATTGCTGGTATTTAAGAATGGTATCTGAATATGATGGTTTGATTACAAATGGGCTTAATAAATGCTGTTGGTTAGTAGATGGACTGAACCATGGCTTCATATAACTTCAAACAGAGGGGGTTTACTGCCAGTAGAGGAAGGTTCCATTTTGTGATGTGGGGTTTTGTGTCAAGAGCTTGAACAGGAATAGCTGTTGGATTCTCTGCCTCCTGCTTCCCCCTGGTGGTACTATAATGACATCTGTTTTGTATTTAGATGGAAGACTGGATAAACCATGACTATAATAGAATCAGTCATAATATGTTAAGCGATGAAACATTTGAGGGCTTTAATATTATACAATCACATAACACACAAACAGGATAAATCTCTTTGGGATATGGTGGCTACTTTCCTGACCTAGGCCACCCAAAACACTACTACAGTACTTCATTGGTCCGATATATTTTTGATCAACTTCATCTTGAACCAGATGTACATATAATACAAAGACAAAAATACCAATATAATATCCAAACGTCACTAAATGTAAACATTGTTTGAAAGGTGCTACTTTCCAAAGTGTGACAAACATGTGTCTCAAATAATTCCCCAACTGAAAAAGGTGAATTTGTCACCCAGTACTGCTTGTTCATAAGAAGATGCAGAGGGAGTCTGTGTGTCCAGCTGTTAGAGATGTATGCATAAAGCATTGACATATCCTGTGTGTTATGCTAGTCCCATGCTCTCTCCCACTTTGCTGAGGTCTCTGTTTTGGGGCCAGGCCTTGTTCAAGTCTGTGATTTAGCTGGGCTTGAGGGAGATTTCACAGGGCTGGAGGGGCATGTGTCTGGGCTGCCAGGGCTTCTGATGGGAGATTTCCTCCTGCCGTTCCTCACGGTCAACTCCTCTTTGGGTTTAAAAGTCAGGGGTACAAAGCCCTCTGCATCCGCCACTAGGACTATCCACAACGGACCTGGAACACACAGGAGACAGTAGTTTCAAGTTTAACCGATAGCTTAGGGAGTTATTGAACTAATATTTTCTCCATGCATAAAGACGGTTTCAATTATATAACCAATTGGTGACAGATTTTCAAGCAAATATTCTAAAAATCGGCATGAAAGAAATTATGCAAATTCTACCACCAGCGGTGGGTTTCCACCAAACTGCCTTGTTGCGGATAAGAAGCAGTGAGTGATGATATAGGTCACATAAGGTAGTTAATAATTATTTTATTCTGTGTTTCCATCACATTTTCAACTCTACCGATGGTTTTGTCACAAACGGCGGTGCGTTAAATAGCTCTAGCCATTAGCTCGCAGATACCGTGCCGGTATGCTAGACTACATTACGAGAATATTATAGGTAAGAGCGAGATTATTTTGATTTGGCAAATCAAATCATATCACCAGAATAAGACCCTCTGTATTTATTGGAAAGGAGCGTCAAGCTCCACATTGAACTTCCACCGCCCTGTGAAGGTCATTTATTTAATCTAAAACCTAATAAAAACGACATGCTTTCCCAAGTGGGAAGACCACATACAAGAACTCACCGCGTAACTCGATGTTTACTTTGACATATCGATATTTGCGCAAAAAGGCGTATCCACCGCTATTTCTCACATAATACATTTTATCGAAATACCACCATGTCGAAGGAACAAATTGTTGACATTCATGAAATTGGTCGTCATTTCTTGTTTCCATATGCCCAGTCATGAGTTGTTTTATGCGTCAGCATGAAACGGTTGGATGGAAACCTGGTTACAGATCCCTTCAAATAGATGGTAATACAGCCATTTTGGAATCAAAGTAACCACAACATCCGGCTCGAAGTTTTCTGGAAAACTCA
The DNA here is from genome assembly GCF_023373465.1 of Oncorhynchus keta. Classification (NCBI taxonomy): domain Eukaryota; kingdom Metazoa; phylum Chordata; class Actinopteri; order Salmoniformes; family Salmonidae; genus Oncorhynchus; species Oncorhynchus keta. The sequence continues at coordinate 48,256,984 of NC_068439.1, read as the reverse complement.
AACAGTAAAACTTCTGAATGAGATGGCGTTATAAATACTCTGTGGGAGGGAGCGTGCTGAGTGTCTATATTAGCAAAACTAACACAGGGAAGGTGTGGTGGGGTTGTAAATGGCTTGTTTTAAACCTCAACCCAAGCTAACCCTATAATCACTCCCATATTTAGCCTCTTCTCCCATTAACTAAAGCACTTTGTTTATGGCCAAATACTGTTTCATGTGCATTCATGTTTGTCTGTTTATGTGGAGTGAAACAAAGCTGTAAATAGTTAGTTGAGATAAGCTTATTAGTGTTTGAGTAGCAGTCTAGACTATTGGCTGAGGATATAGGTTATAGGCCTATTCTTATATGAATAGATTCCTGGAAACCTGAGTGAAACCCTTTTTCCTATTCCTGTCCGAACTTAGTAATATGCATACGCACAAGCACCACACACACACACACACTTCTGAGAACACTGCCCAACCCTACCTCTTGGTTCTTATAGGGCAAAGATAGTTGCATTTAACCTTTTATACTACAAGTCTAATGACCGCAAATTCTGGCCCCAGAGCTTACAGAACTCCATATTCAAATATGCAGAGTGCCACTATACCCACTTTCCTCTTGAGGCATGCCCACATTGAAAGAGGCAATAATGGCAGTCTTTGCAGATTTGAATTGTGTTGATTTCTGATAAGCAGGAAGTCACACCGCTGTGACTGATGATGTCATATCACAGAGTCTACCTTTAACCTCAAATAAGTGGTAGAATTAAGCCTGGGGTATATACACTCCTTTCCATATTTATTTGGACAGTGAAGCAAAAATGAATTATACATTTGGCTCAATCCAGCACTTTGGATTTAAGATCAAATGTTTCATGAGGCAACAGTACAGAATGCCACCTTTTATTTGAGGGTATTTTCATACATATCTTTCTTACAGTCTAGAAATGAAAGCACTTTATGTATATAGTCCCCCCCCATCCGAAGATGCTACCATGATTACGAATAATCATGAATGATGAGTGAGAAAGTTCAAAGAAGATCAAAGATCTTTGTGGAGTCACAAAACTTGATGTAGTCATTGCATGCTAGGAATACGGAACCAAATATTAAACGTCACTACTTCAACATATGTGGATTTGTCCAAAAGCTTCTTCAAATGGGGGGACTAGATACATAAAGTGCTTTAATTACTAAACAGTAAAACAAATATGTATGAAAATACCCCCAAATAAAAAGGTGACATTCTGTACTGTTGCCTCAAATGAAACATTTGATCTCAAATCCAAAATGCTGGAGTAATAGAGACAAAAATGAAACAGTGAAGTAGAAATAAATAGAGGGGAGTGTACATATTGTGAAAATAAATAATCTCAAATCTACAACCATGTCTTATTGGTTTGGGGGAAACCCATGGCCAGATTACCTACCATACATAATCTCTACTATAGTGAGGTTAAAGAGCTCCTGAAGAACCTTCAGACACAGCTTCCCCTCACACAGCAACACTGGTCTTCTCTCATCTATAAACACATTTTCAGACAGCTGCTTCTGCATGGAGAGGGAAGAGAGAGGGGGCAGAGAGAAGGTTAGTACAATTCTGACCTTCTCAAGAATGCAGTTATTGATGGATGCAACAGTGGCATCATTTCACTAATTGTACTTTTAGCACTTATTTTGGGAACACCATAATAGCATACACACTGTGCTGTCAGCAAGCTGTCTATTGCAAGCCAATGGTGGATTACAGACTCTAGCCCAGGGAGTACATTACATCTCCTTCCTCACCTTTAGACAAGGTCCAGCAAGGCTAACAATAGACCATTAAGCTGACATCTGCTGAACGCTGACTAAGGGCTTCATGTATGGCCTTCAGTATGCACCTGCGTGATTTATAAACATTCCTTTGTGTGTCTTATGAAACTTTATTGTATATAGGTGCAGTCTATTATTTTAACAAGTGAGGTCTTCAATAAATATGCATTATCTTTAAAAATGTGTCTCTGAAAATCTCCAGATTTTAGCCAAAATTAAGTAATATTTTGTAAGTCATAACCCCTACCTGACATGTGATGTTAACGTATGGAGGTTCACAGGCGTTGGGGTAAATAGTCCCCAAACCCCTTTTCCCGTTCTGAGTGAAGTCCCTGATCTCTGTGAGATACTGTTGCACCTCAGAGAAGCGAGAGAAAATCCTCTCCATGTTCTGGGACAGCTGCTCCAGGTTCCTCTCCTTCTCTCTGGGGGCCAGGGGGGTGGTCTTGGGCAGGGTGGGGAGCTCCGTGTGGGTCTTATCCCCAGGGTTGTAGTATGGGGAGCAGGGTCGACTCAAGTCCCCAGATTGCACTGATGCTCTCATCCGGTTGATGGGTTCGATGTCGAAGTTCTCGACCGTAATGGAGGAGGCGCTCGAGTGGGATTGATCAGAGGGGCGGCAGAGGTCAGAGTAGGGAAAGTCGACTGAGCTGGGCTCCGGGCTCCTCACCTCCTCCACCAGCCTCCTCCTGCTGCTCCCTGGAGAACGGGACTGGATTACACCTCCTCCCGGCAGCTCCAACTCCTTGATCGCCACACGCTCCTGCTGCTCCTCCTTAGAGAAGACATGCTCTGAGTGGCGCCTAATCCCCGGGTAGAAATTAGCGGGGGATTGCCGGTTCGGGGAGGGAGACGCCGGGGTTTCCCCGTCGTAGACTATCTCCTTGGAGGAGAGGTGCAGGATGTATTTTTCCGTGTTGGAGGAGGGGAGGAAGGCAGGTTCGTTGGACTTCTGTCTGCCGATCATGAGAAGCAGCGTCTTGTCACTGAGGAAGCAGACGCCTTTGGGCCTCTCGTTCTTCTGTAAGGAGATCTGCTGGACATTGGGCATAGCGAAGGGCGTGATGCAGTAGACCAGCACCATGCTACACGTGTTGGATGCCACCGCCACCATGGAGCCTCTGGAGTCAAAGGCCAAGATGTCTGGCACCAGGATCCCAGGGATGCTGACCTTACTGGTGCTGGTGACTTTCTGTTCGTAGGTGACAAGGATAAGGTGAGATGAATCCTGTCCGGAGCCGGTCAGGTGGTCCTTGCGGCGCAAGTTTATGAGTGGACTGGGGTCGGAGCGCCGGTGCTTGGCCAGGAGGTGGGTGAGGTCCATAGGGCCGCCAGACGGAGAGCAGGACAGGTAGGACCTCTCCGAGTCAAATGACCTCCTGCGGGGGTCTATACAGCCATCCTCATCCAACATCACCATAAGAGAAGAATGTCCTAGTAGGGAGGACTCGGAATCTGAGGGCACGTCGAAGACTATACCTGCGTTCAGCCCGCAGATCCTCTCCAGAGGCAGCTCTGTAGCCACTGCCACCTGGGCTTCGCCTGTCGACTCGATGGCACAGATGTACCCACCCACATCGAAGATAGGGCAGAAGGAGCAGGCTAAAAGACTCTTCTGAACATCGTTATAGATGTAGGAGTAAAGGGCGCTTCCAACGGCCACAACCAACCGGGTGCCATCTTTGGTCCAGCAGGCACAGTGGATGAGTCCACTGCCTTTAATATCAGCCTTCACCCTGCGGTTGTCCACACGGACACAGAACAGCACAGAGGCATCTTTCTTGGTAAGGACAGAAAGGATGTCCATCTTGGGATGCCAGACACATCCCTCAGACAGAAGGGGGAACGGTTCGCTCATCTCACAGGTCTGAGTGCACAGCAGCTTGTTCTGTTCCAGAGCGCTGAGCTGCAGCTGCCACACTGTGACATGCTTCTTGTGTTGGACGGCCAACAGAGCAGGAGAGCCGGAGCAGCATAGAGGGCCCCAGTAGAGACCGAAGACATGCTCAAACTGACCAATGACATTGGTGTCGCCGAATTTCACGTCACCGTTGGCATAGTAAAGGGAGGTGAGGCAGACCTGTTTCCCATCCGTCCATGCGATCCCGTGAACTGGGTGGATGGCTTGGTGTAGCGTGTTCAGACCGGTCCTCAGCAACTTGGCTTTGCCCAGTTCCATACTGACAGCCAGGCAAGTATGGACTAATCCAAAACGGCGAGAGATAAAAAAAAAAAGATCACTCACTGATCAGTGACATTGGAGAAAATCGATCATTCAATAGCATTGATGAGAGCAGAAGATATCGGTTGTGAGATGGATGTTGACGTGCATAATACTAGTTCCAGCTACATTAACGGCCATCCTACGCTAAGAATAGGACAAGCCTCTCCTGTCATGCATCTCTAGTGCTGTAAAATCCCTAATCCCCTGTGCCTGAGTGAGGTAACACCTCAGGGCCAGGGCTGAGCTGATTAGTCTGAATGACCTTAGCCCTGCATAACTGCTAGGTTATTTTACCCACCTGTCTTAAAGACAAATAATTAAATCAGTGTTGTATCTTGTGAGTTCAAACTGTATTAATTAGCTATCTAGCAATGTCAACTAACTCAACTGTTTCAAGGAGTCACTACACTAGAAGTAGATTTGATCACATTCGGTAGGCAGCTGTGACCTTAGGTAATGTTAAGCGTTTGGCAATGAGAGACAATCAAGCAATCCCGCTTAACTACAGTTATTCAAGTTGTTATTACTTTGTGCTAGCTAAAATGACATTGTCATAGCTAGGCTATGTTCACATCAAATGCATTTAAACTATGAAGGTACAGCCAAGAGCTAACTATTACAACAAATATTTGCTGACGTCAACTACAATACCTAGCTACTCAACAAATTAAAATAATTAGCTACCTATGTTGCTAACGTAAACTGTCAAAGTTTATGATTGTCCAGCAAGCCCATGCAACTCAATAACCAAGCTAGCAACGAAAGCCAGCAGGGACAAGCTGAAGTAACTAGATAGCTTGATTTAATCGCGAATAAATCATTCTGTCACGAAATTCTATACACAAACTTGCCATTACATGCCTCGATTTTCTTGTCAAACCATAATCCTTTTATTACATTTGCCACGTTTATTTCACTTTTCCCGGGGTGAAAGTTGTTATCATGAACCGGAATTGAATAGCGAGGCAATACAAAAAGCATGACGGCACAGAGTTTCTAAACCCAGAGGCGCAACATCGCGAGACTTCTGGGAACGTTTGGGAAAGATACCAAACAGACCAGTCTGGGGTTTTCGGTTTGAGTCAATGAGTCACTGAGAGAAGTGAAAGATTCTTCATGTTGTTAATTTTATCGATGTCTAACGGCACATGTTATTACTCCAACCTCGTGAAAGCGACAAACTGACACGTTTTCGTCAAAACAACTTTATATCTAAGGAGTGCCTTTGATTTGACAGCCAGCACATGCACAATTCGAGGCGAGACGATTGTTAGACCCGATGACGTCATGCTTTTAGCTCGTTTTTTCCGTGTTCCCAGTTGTTTGGAAAGCACTGTTAGCTAGCTATCGGAGAAGCAGTTTTAGCCTGTCTTCAGTACTGTCTTTGATAATTGGATTTTACGTTTATGGGAAGACTGGTGTATTTTATTTGTTGACCACATAGTGGCATTCTTTTCAACAGCAGTGTTCAGTCACAGATCAGTCCACTCAGGCACTGTAAATGTTAGACTAGGATGAGATTTGAGAGGAAGTTATGTATCTCAATTCTGAGGTTTTTGACCCTTGGAATACAATCTTAGCAAGACAGTACAGTATGAAGACAGACTAAAACCAGTGGAGGCTGGTGGGAGGAGCTATAGGAGGACAGGCTTGTTATAATAGCTGGAATTCAATTCATGGAACGGAGTCAAACATGCGGTTTGCAAATGTTTGATACTGTTCCATTGATTCCATTCCAGCCATTACAATGAGCCTGTATGCCTATAGCTCCTCCCATCAGCCTCCACTGGCTAAAACTGATTTTCTAATAAAAATAGCAAATCACACTTTTAGGAAATGTCATTTTTAAATGTATTTTATTTAACCTTTATTTAACTAGGCAAGTCAGTTACCACAGTGTCCAAATAAGGGCCAGAAGTATACAGAATGGGGTCATCTGTGTAGATGTGGATCAGAGAATCACTAGCAGCAAGAGCGACATCATTGATATATACAGAAAAAAAAGAGTCAACTCAAGAATTGAACCCTGTGGAACCCCATAGAGAAAGCCAGAGGTCCGGACAAAGGGCCCTCCGATTTGACACACTGAACTCTATCTGAGAAGGAGCTGGTGAACCAGGCGAGGCAGTCATTTGAGAAACCAAGGTTGTTGAGTCTGCCGATAAGAATGCAGTGATTGACAGAGTTGAAAGCCTTGGCCAGGTCGATGAAGACGGCTGCACAGTACTGTCTTTTATCGATGGTGGTGATGATATCATTTAGAACCTTGAGCGTGGCTGAGGTGCACCCAGATTGCATAGCGGAGAAGGTATAGTGGGATTCGAAATGGTCAGTGATCTGTTTGTTAACTTGGCTTTCAAAGACTTTTGAGGTCAATATCCTTCCAGGGTATCCGGGCCAGGTCGATTAGAAAGGTACCATGTTATTGACCTCATCCCGCTATCCCTAAATCTGTGAACACGGGCACCCTCATAGATATCATCCTGACCAACCTGCCCTCTAAATACACCTCTGCTGTCTTCAACCAGGATCTCAGTGATCACTGCCTCATTGCCTGTGTCCGTAATGTCCGTCCACTCCTCATCACTGTCAAACGCTTCCTAAAACACTTAAGCAAGTAGGACTGAGGGCTTCGTTGGCCTGTTGTAAGGCCATACTTCACCGGAAACAATGTCGCCTATGGGCACAAACCCACCGTCGCTGGACCAGACAGGACTGGCAAAAAGTGCTCTTCACTGACAAGTTGCGGTTTTGTCTCACCAGGGGTGATGGTTGGATTCGCGTTTATCGTTGAAGGAATGAGCGTTACACCGAGGCCTGTACTCTGGAGCAGGATCGATTTGGAGGTGGAGGGTCCGTCATGGTCTGGGGCTGTGTGTCACAGCATCATCGGACTGAGCTTGTTGTCATTGGAGGCAATCTCAACGCTGTGCGTTACAGGGAAGACATCCTCCTCCCTCATGTGGTACCCTTCCTGCAGGCTCATCCTGACATGACCCTCTAGCATGACAATGCCACCAGCCATACTGCTTGTTCTGTGTGTGATTTCCTGCAAGATAGGAATGTCAGTGTTCTGCCATGGCCAGCGGAGAGCCTGGATCTCAATCCCATTGAGCACGTCTGGGACCTGTTGGATCTGAGGGTTAGGGCCATTCCCCCCAGAAATGTCCGGGAACTTTCAGGTGCCTTGGTGGAAGAGTGGGGTAACATCTCACAGCAAGAACTGGCAAATCTGGTGCAGTCCATGAGGAGGAGATTCACTGCAGTACTTAATGCAGCTGGTGGCCACACCAGATACTGACTGTTACTTTTGATATTGACCCCCCTTTGTTCAGGGACACATTATTAAATTTCTGTTAGTCACATGTCTATGGGACTTGTTCAGTTTATGTCTCAGTTGTTGAATCTTGTTATGTTCATACAAATATTTACATGTTAAGTTTGCTGAAAATAAACGCAGTTGACAGTGAGAGGACATTTCTTTTTTTGCTGATTTTATATATATATATATATGACAAAAAACACATCACGACAAAAGAGACAACATAACAATATATATAAAGAGGGACCTAAGACAACAACATAGCAAGGCAGCAAACATGACAACACAGCATGGTGACGTTCGCTAGCTAATGTCGCGTTCAGATATTAGTCAGAACTAGGGAACTCGGACATTTCCGACTTACTAACTGGGTGTAGTAATTCACATGGAATGTTCAACGAGTCAGCGAGTCATTTCCAAATATCCTCGTTCCAACTAGTATTTGAACGCAGCATAGAAACCAATGGGTGTATAAACGTAATAGGTAGAACACGTCATCGAGTCAAACGATTGTTTCGGGCCAAACTACGCATGTGCATGCCGTCAAATCAAAGGCACTCCTTCAAATTTAAGTTGTTTTTGACGAAAATAAAAACGTGTCAGTTCATCACTTTCACGAGGTTGGATGAATAACATGTTAAAGTACGTAAAACACTAGCTCGAATCTAGGTTGTGCCTTTAGATTTCGAGAAAATGAACAACAAAGGAAGATTTGTTCACTGCAAGCATTTCCGAACACGATGTTGCGCCTCTGGGTTAAGAATCTCTGTGATTTTAGCCTGACAACACACTCAATTATTTCGCTGGGTTTATGCCACGTTCATATAAATTTGGAACTAGGAAACTCTGACATTTCTGACTTCCTGAATCGTTGAACGCGGCACGTGGATAGCATTTGAACACGGCATAATGTCCGTGGGCGTGGCGTAGTGTTTGGCCGGAGCAAGGAGTCTATTCTGGATAGCCAGGCAAATACAATCTTGCATTTCTCAGACTAGTGGATTCGATCAGTGCGCGGCATTGCTGTAGCTTGCACCTTTTTCGCCACCGAAATAGACTAGACAGTAGAAGCCAAACCTGCTTTATTTGATGCTTTAGCAAACACCGTCGGCTTTGTGTCATAATGGGTGTGGAAATTGAAACAATATCCCCAGGAGATGGTGAGTTTTTTTGCTACATTTTGGCGTCTGTTTATATTTTGGATTGTTGTGCAGTATATGCTTATTTAGCGATTACGAACTTGTGGGAAATGCAGTATTATCATATACTGTGGTAACGTTTTACCGATTTACAGCCGTTGCAAAGTAGTTAGTTACAATTTCACTCGGCCTACACACTCCACAACATGTATTTCTCAAGCCTTCGAAATGTTCTTCGCTCTCTGTACTGTCCATGTTATCAGGGATCCTTGGAACGTCCCTATCAGATTTGAGGTTGACATTTTTTTTAATGGTTTTTGGCTTGGTTAGGGTTTAGGGTAGTGACGTCCCATCCCCGGATTGCACTGACTCTCTCGATCAGCACATTGAGACCAATCTCGATCTAGAACACTGCATTTAGAGCCAGCCGGCTTTCTTCTCAGAATAGCTCCTGGAATTCCTGCTTTTTGTCGGTAATAATTCTCATTTGAAGTAGGTTAGATTATTCCGCTATTATACAGCCAGCAAACTGCATAGCTACATATGTGTTTGTTTTTAGCTAAAGCAATTAAGATGTTACAGCTAATGATTTGATGTGACAACATCAAAACGAAACATGTCATTGCTAGGACACATCCTATTATGACAATGTCTGCCATACCACCAATACCACGACGGAATACCTCATAGGATATCACTGCTCTGTGGTAAAGCAAGTTTTCCCAGCAGACACACAACCTACAATACACCACATGCTTACACTCTGACAAAGTCTTGTTCTCCCTTTAGTCTGTGGCTACTTGCATCCTCTCTCGCTTTTTCCTTCTATAATTTGAGACCCATTCCACAAGCTCAGGTCTTCATGTCTCTGGGACAATAATAACCAGTTGATGAACACATTAGGATTGAATAGTTTGGAAATAGGTCAACTATTACATGGATAAGGGTTAAGCTTTCCTGGCTCAGACATAACAACACACAGACAGACTTGATCCAGACAGGCATTGTTAATCTATTAGCTCCTCCTTACTCCATTAGGCTGCAGGGTGTAAAAAGTTGCACACACACCCGAGACTACAATCTACCCACTATTGTTTGTTTTCTTTTCAACAGCAAGGACTTTCCCAAAGAAGGGCCAGGCGTGTGTTGTCCATTACACAGGTAAAGAGTGTGTGACAGAGCATCTGGTTGGGAAATGAATGTTTTATTTATGAATAAAAAAAATGTACGAGGTGGGCCATTCTATGTCTCATGGTCGTCTCCCAGACAACCAGGTCAGACAGGAAACGGGAAGTAAATGTCAACATTCTGTCTGGGTGATTACACGTTTATTACACGTTTATATGACGTGTATATGACCTGTGTGTGTGCGTGCGCCAGTTTTATGTGCCAGTTGTCGCTTTGAAGACATGGCTTGAACTCTACAACAAGTACAGTTTAATACGCTGTTAATGTTTGGTGGTGATGCATTTAAAGCTCAACACTTTGTCATTATGTTGAGTGATTGATTGCTGTTTGGTTTATTGTTGCCCAGAAGGCAGTGAGTGAGAGCGGTAGTAATGAAGACGTAGTTCCTGGCCCTGTTCCTTCTGAGTTTAGTTTTTTTGCAGGTCAGTGCAGTAGTTTAGAGGAAGTGAGAGGGGTAAAGAGAGCGAAAGAGAGAGAGACATAGCAACATTTTTGCCAAAATTATGCTATACATTTTTTGCGGGGCCAATATCTTCATTCAAAGACTCAATCATGGACACTCTTACTGACATTAGTGTCTGCTTTGTGTGATGTGTTGTTGTCTCTACCTTCTTGCCCTTTATGCTGTTGTCTGGGACCAATAATGTTTGTACCATATTTTGTACTGCTGCCATATTGTGTTGCTACCATGTTGTTGTCATGTTGTGTTACTACCATGTTATGTTGTCGTCTTAGGTCTCTCTTTGTGTAGTGTTGTGTTATCTCTCTTGTCGTGATGTGTGTTTTGTCCTGTATTTATACATTTTTAATTTTTAATCCCAGCCCCCGTCCCCGCAGGAGGCCTTTTGGTAGGCCATCATTGTAAATAAGAATGTGTTCTTAACTGACTTGCCTAGTTAAATAAAGGTAAAATAAACAATGATATTACTCCTGTCTGAACAGACATACAGTGCATTCAGAAAGTATTCAGACCCCTTCCCTTCTTCCACATTTTATTCAAAAATAGATAAAATAAAAAAAATCCCCCTCATCAATCTACACACAATAATACCCCATAATGACAAAGCGAAAACAGGTTTTTAGAAATTTGGACAAATATATTCTAAATAAAAGACAGATACCTTATTTACATAAGTATTCAGACCCTTTGCAATGAGACTCGAAAATTGAGCTCAGGTGCCCCCTGTTTCTATTGGTCATCCTTGAGATGTTTCTACAACTTGATTGGTGTCCATCAGTGGTAATTTCAATTGATTGGACATGATTTGGAAAGGCATACACCTGTCTATATAAATCAAATCATCAAATTGATTTATATAGCCCTTCTTACATCAGCTGATATCTCAAAGTGCTGTACAGAAACCCAGCCTAAAACTCCAAACAGCAAGCAATGCAGGGGAAGAAGCACAGTGGCCAGGAAAAACTCCCTAGAAAGGCCAAAACCTAGGAAGAAACCTAGAGAGGAACCAGGCTATGAGGGGTGACCAGTCCTCTTCTGTCTAGACCAGGTGGAGATTATAACAGAACATGGCCAAGATATTCTAATGTTTATAAATGACCAGCATGGTCAAATAATAATAATCACAGTAGTTGTTGAGGGTTTAACAAGTCAGCACCTCAGGAGTAAATGTCAGTTGGCTTTTCATAGCCGATCATTAAGAGTATTTCTACCACTCCTGCTGTCTCTAGAGAGTTGAAAACAGCAGGTCTGGGACAGGTAGCATGTCCGGTGAACAGGTCAGGATTCCATAGCCGCAGGCAGAACAGTTGAAACTGGAGCAGCAGCACGGCCAGATGGACTGGGGACAGCAAGGAGTCATCATGCCAGGTAGTCCTGAGGCATGGTCCTAGGGCTCAGGTCCTCTGAGAGAGAGAGAAAGAAAGAGAGAATTAGAGAGAGCATACTTAAATTCACACAGGACACCTGATAAGACAGGAGAAGTACTCCAGATATAACATATTGACCCTAGCCCCCTGACACAAACTACTGCAGCATAAATACTGGAGGCTGAGACAGGAGAGGTCAGGAGACACTGTGGCATCATCCGATGATACCCCCAGACCGGGCCAAACAGGAAGGATATAACCCCACCCACTTTGCCAAAGCACAGCCCCCACATCACCAGAGGGATATCTTCAACCACCAACTTACCACCCTGAGACAAGGCCGAGTATAGCCCACAAAGATCTCCGCCACGGCACAACCCAAGGGGGGGAGAAGATCATGTCAGTTACTCAACCAAGTGCATGTCAGAGCAAAAATCAAGCAATGAGGTTGAAGGAATTGTCCGTAGAGCTCAGAGACAGGATTGTGTCGAGGCACAGGTCTGGGGTAGGGTACCAAAACATTTATGCAGCATTGAAGGTCCCCAAAAACACAGTGGCCTCCATCATTCTTAAATGGAAGTAGTTTGGAACCACCAACAGTCTTCCTAGAGCTGGCCGCCCGGCCAAGCTGAGCAATTGGAGGAGAAGAGCCTTGGTCAGGGAGGTGACCATGAACCCGATGGTCACTCTGACAGAGCTCCAGAGCTCCTCTGTGGAGATGGTTGTCCTTCTGGAAGGTTCTCCCATCTCGGTAGCACTCCACCAATCAGGCCTTTTATGTTAGAGTGGCCAGAAAGACACCACTCCTCAGTAAAAGACACATGACAGCCCACTTGGAGTTTGTCAAAAGGCACCTAAAGTCTCTCAGACCATGAGAAAAAAGATTATTTGGTCTGATGAAACCAAGATTGAACTCTATGGCCTGAATGCCAAGCTTAATGTCTGGAAGAAAACTGGCACCATCCCTACGGTGAAGCATGGTGGTGGCAGCTTCATGCTGTGGGGAAGTTTTTCAGATGCAGGGACTGAGAGACTAGTCAGGATCGAGGGAAAGAGGAACGGAGAAAAGTACAGCGAGATCCTTGATTAAAACCTGCTCCAGAGCGCTCAGGACCAATGACACGAAGCACACAGCCAAGACAACGCAGGAGTGGCTTCGGGACAAGTCTCTGAATGTCCTTGAGTGGCCCAGCCAGAGCCCGGACATGAACCCGATCGAACATCTCTGGAGTGACCTGAAAATAGCTGTGCAGCGACGCTCCCCATCGAACCTGACAGAGCTTGAGAGGGTCGGCAAAGAAGAATGGGAGAAACTCCCAAAATACAGGTGTGCCAAGCTTGTAGCGTCATACCCAAGAAGACTCGAGGCTGTAATTGCTGCAAATGGTGCTTCAACAAAGTACTGAGTAAAGGATCTGAATACTTATGTGATATTTCAGTTTTTTACTTTTAATACATTTGCAAAAATGTCTAAAAACCTGTTTTTCCTTTGTCATTGCGGGGTATTGTATGTAGATTGATGAGTAAACAAAATATTTAATCCATTTTAGCTATAACGTAACAAAATGTGGAAAATGTCAAGGGGTCTGAATACTTTCCGAATGCACTGTAAATACAATAATTCTAAATACTCCACCAGAGAGCATAATTTAGCTACAGAGGATCAATCGCTTCTAAAAAAAATAGCTGTGGATTAAGTTTTACCGCAAGTGCTTCGTCGGGAAGCCCGCAATTTGGTCAACACGTGTGCCAAATATAAAACGGCATGTTGAGTTGCGGCCATAGATGTAATCCATAGAAGGACTTTGGAACCTCTAACCCTGGCACTTTGACTGTTAAACTGATGGGAACACTAGCAATAGCTGCCAGTCCTGACTGGAATGGGAACTGTTTTCTATGGATTATATTTGGTTGCATATGCATATGCATTGGGTACTTAACCCATTAGGGCGTCCACCCAGTTTACATACTGTACAGCCTCCGCAGAAGAGTGGAGCAAAGGGGGGACCAACTCCATATTAATGCCATTGTCCACTTACTTTTGGTCATGTGGTGTATAAGAGAACGAGCAAATATAAATTGCCTTTAGAAACATTGGCAGTAGAATGGCAGTAGAATGGCCTTACTGAAGAGCTCAGTGACTTTCAACGTGGCACCGTCGTAGGATGCCACCTTTCCAACAGGTCAGTTCGTCAAATTTCTGCCCTACTAGAGCTGCCCGGTCAACAGTAAGTGCCACATTATTTTGAAGTGGAAACGTCTAGGAGCAACAATGGCTCAGCCGCGAAGTGGTAGGCCACACAAGCTTACAGAACGTTACCGCTAAAGCGCATAGCACGTAAAAAATTGTCTGTCCTCGGTTGCAACACTCACTACTGAGTTCCTAACTGCCTCTGGAAGCAACGTCAGCATAAGAACTGTTCATCGGGAGATTAATTAAATTGGTTTCCATGGCCGAGCAGCTGCACACAAGTCTAAGATCACCATGCGCAATGTCCAGCATCCCTTGGAGTGGTGTAAAGCTTGCAGACATTGGTCTCTGGAGCAGTGGAAACGTGTTATCTGGAGTGATGAATCACGCTATACCATCTGGCAGTTCGACGGACAAATCTGGGTTTGGCATATGCCAGGAGAAGGCTACCTGCCCGAATGCATAGTGCCAACTGTAAAGTTTGGTGGATGAGAAATAATGGTCTGGGGCTGTTTTTCATAGTTCGGACTAGGCCCCTTTGTTCCAGTGAAGGGTAATCTTAACGCTACAGCATACAATGACATTCTAGACGATTCTGTGCTTCCAACTTTGTGGAAACAGTTTGTGGGGGGGGGGCTTTCTTGTTTCAACATGACAATACTCCGTTGTACGAAGCGAGGTCCAAATAGAAGTGGTTTGTCGAGATCAGTGTGAAAGAACTTGATTGATCTGCACAGAACCCTGACCTCAACCCCATCAGACCGTGAGCCAGGCATAATCGCCCAACATCAGTGCCCGACCTCACTAATACTCTTGTGGCTGAATGGAAGCAAGTCCCTGCAGCAACGTTCCAACATCTAGTGGAAAGCCTTCCCAGAAGAGTGGAGGCTGTTATATCAGCAAAGGGGGGACAAACTCCAAATGAATGCCTTTGATTTTGGAATGAGAGGTTCGACAAGCAGGTGTCCACTTACTTTTGGTCATGTGGTGTATAAGAGAATGAGCAAATATAAATTGCCTTGAGAAAGTATTCAGACCCATTGACTTATTCCACATTTTGCTGCAGGCTGAATTCCAAATGGATTAAATAAATAAAATGTCTCATCTCTACACATAATACACCATAATGACAATGTGAAAACAAGATTTTCGAAACTTTAGCAAATGTATTGAAAATGAAATACAGAAATATCTAATTTACATAAGTATTCACTTCCCTGAGTCAATACATGTTAGAATCACCTTTGTCAGCTGTGATTCTTTCTGGGTAAGAGCTTTGCACACCTGGAATGTGCAATATTTGCACATCTTTTTCAAATTCTTCAAGCTCTGTCGAGTTGGTTGTTGATCATTGGTAGACAGCCATTTTCTAGTCTTGCCATATATTTTCATGACGATTTAAGTCAAAACGGTGACTAGACTACTCAGGAACATTCAATGTCGTCTTGGTAAGCAACTCCAGTGGATATTTTGCCTTTGGTGTTTAGTTGTCTTGCTGAAAGGTGAATTTGTCACCCAGTGTCTGTTGGAAAGCAGACTGAACCAGGTTTTTCTCTAGGATTTTTCCTGTGCTAAGCTCTATTCCATTTATTTTTATTCTAAAAAAAACTCCCTAATCCTTGCCGATGATAAGCATTCCCATATCATGATGCAGCCACCAGCACGCTTGAAAATATAAAGAGTGGTACTCAATGATGTGTTGTGTTGGATTTACCACAATCATAATGCTTTGTATTCAGGACATAAAGTTAATTTCTCTGTCACATTTTTTGCAGCTTTACTTTCATGCCTTATTGCAAACAGGATGCATGTTTTGGAATATTTTTATTCTATACAGGATTCCTTTTCATTCTGTCATTTAGGTTCATATTGTGGAGTAACTACAATGTTGTTGATCCATCCTCAGTTTTCTCCTATCACAGCTATCCAACTCTGCAACAAAAATTATTCCCCTTCTGGTTTTTAAAATGAGATAAACACTCATGTTTAAAAAGAATTCAAGACAACAAATAATACAAAATAAATAAATAATTTCAATCAGAATATGAAAAAAAAAAATCCAGAGCTAACTAGCTACACAACAGAAGTCTAGCCGGCAAGCCATAAAAATCGAGCTAGAACAAAGCTAGCAAGGGGAGTTAATACAACTACATTAAACGATCAAACTGAGGGAGTAAACCAGAAAGGAGCATGGACTCTACACATATCGAGATTTTAAACTCTTTGCTCTTTTTTGAGCTGTTAGAGCTAGCTAGCAGCAGACAAACAAAAACGGGTTCCTTGGCATCGTTGCAGCAGCGATCGAATGGTTAAAAACCACATACATTTCCCTCTGTCACCCTACTTCAATGACGAGAGTTTTTCCATTCTAGAGTGGGAGATTAGTAGGGTTGGGCGGTATCCAGATTTTCACATCATCTCACCCCGGGATTTACGGTATTACCGGTTTAGTACACAAGGGGGCACCAAAAAATTGCATGGAGGCTGCTAGCTAAATATGCTAACGATCGCAAACGAAAATAAATTAATTGCAAAGACAGGCAATCCAGCTCAAAGTTATACATCTATAGGAGCTACCGAAATGTCATTTTTGGTGAGTTTGGACATTCACAAACTAATGTGAACGAGAAACATTGTGTAAATGATTCAAGTTTGACACAAGGTTTTGACATTACTGGAGTCTGGAGTCATACATTTACATTACATTTAAGTCATTTAGCAGACGCTCTTATCCAGAGCGACTTACAAATTGGTGCATTCACCTTATGACATCCAGTGGAACAGCCACTTTACAATAGTGCATCTAAATCTTTTAAGGGGGGTGAGAAGGATTACTTCATCCTATCCTAGGTATTCCTTAAAGAGGTGGGGTTTCAAGTGTCTCCGGAAGGTGGTGATTGACTCCGCTGTCCTGGCGTCATGAGGGAGTTTGTTCCACCATTGGGGGGCCAGAGCAGCGAACAGTTTTGACTGGGCTGAGCGGGAACTGTACTTCCTCAGTGGTAGGGAGGCGAGCAGGCCAGAGGTGGATGAACGCAGTGCCCTTGTTTGGGTGTAGGGCCTGATCAGAGCCTGGAGGTACTGAGGTGCCGTTCCCCTCACAGCTCCGTAGGCAAGCTCCATGGTCTTGTAGCGGATTTGAGCTTCAACTGGAAGACAGTGGAGAGAGCGGAGGAGCGGGGTGACGTGAGAGAACTTGGGAAGGTTGAACACCAGACGGGCTGCGGCGTTCTGGATGAGTTGTAGGGGTTTAATGGCACAGGCAGGGAGCCCAGCCAACAGCGAGTTGCAGTAATCCAGACGGGAGATGACAAGTGCCTGGATTAGGACCTGCGCCGCTTCCTGTGTGAGGCAGGGTCGTACTCTGCGGATGTTGTAGAGCATGAACCTACAGGAACGGGCCACCGCCTTGATGTTAGTTGAGAACGACAGGGTGTTGTCCAGGATCACGCCAAGGTTCTTAGCGCTCTGGGAGGAGGACACAATGGAGTTGTCAACCGTGATGGCGAGATCATGGAACGGGCAGTCCTTCCCCGGGAGGAAGAGCAGCTCCGTCTTGCCGAGGTTCAGCTTGAGGTGGTGATCCGTCATCCACACTGATATGTCTGCCAGACATGCAGAGATGCGATTCGCCACCTGGTCATCAGAAGGGGGAAAGGAGAAGATTAATTGTGTGTCGTCTGCATAGCAATGATAGGAGAGACCATGTGAGGTTATGACAGAGCCAAGTGACTTGGTGTATAGCGAGAATAGGAGAGGGCCTAGAACAGAGCCCTGGGGACACCAGTGGTGAGAGCGCGTGGTGAGGAGACAGATTCTCGCCACGCCACCTGGTAGGAGCGACCTGTCAGGTAGGACGCAATCCAAGCGTGGGCCGCGCCGGAGATGCCCAACTCGGAGAGGGTGGAGAGGAGGATCTGATGGTTCACAGTATCGAAGGCAGCCGATAGGTCTAGAAGGATGAGAGCAGAGGAGAGAGAGTTAGCTTTAGCAGTGCGGAGCGCTCCGTGATACAGAGAAGAGCAGTCTCAGTTGAATGACTAGTCTTGAAACATGACTGATTTGGATCAAGAAGGTCATTCTGAGAGAGATAGCGGGAGAGCTGGCCGAGGACGGCACGTTCAAGAGTTTTGGAGAGAAAAGAAAGAAGGGATACTGGTCTGTAGTTGTTGACATCGGAGGGATCGAGTGTAGGTTTTTTCAGAAGGGGTGCAACTCTCGCTCTCTTGAAGACGGAAGGGACGTAGCCAGCGGTCAGGGATGAGTTGATGAGCGAGGTGAGGTAAGGGAGAAGGTCTCCGGAAATGGTCTGGAGAAGAGAGGAGGGGATAGGGTCAAGCGGGCAGGTTGTTGGGCGGCCGGCCGTCACAAGACGCGAGATTTCATCTGGAGAGAGAGGGGAGAAAGAGGTCAGAGCACAGGGTAGGGCAGTGTGAGCAGAACCAGCGGTGTCGTTTGACTTAGCAAACGAGGATCGGATGTCGTCGACCTTCTTTTCAAAATGGTTGACGAAGTCATCTGCAGAGAGGGAGGAGGGGGGGAGGGGGAGGAGGATTCAGGAGGGAGGAGAAGGTGGCAAAGAGCTTCCTAGGGTCACGAGGGCAATGAGCCTGCCTGCTCTGCTCGGAGAAGACTGAGGTGGAGAAGACAGGCTGAGAACGGAGAGGATTAAAAAATTGCAAGGAAATCAAGATAGCAGTGGCAGCTGGTCAAATAACTCATCCAAAGGGCTTTGGCTTCTCAAACGCAGCAGAAAGCTAACACAATAAGATGCCCACTTACTTAGATAGCAAGTTAAACTTGGGGGTCTTGTTTACTCTGAATTCTTAATTTTTCACTCGGGAAAAATATATATCTTGCTGCGTTTTGTGACTGCAGATCTAAAATGCTTCGTTTTTTTTCCCAGTTCGGCATCAGACTAATGTTGTGCTTCAATTGCACTTCTAAACTCGGATGAGAATTCAGGAACGGGCATTCTATCAGCAGATAGCACTCTGACGGATGTGTAGCTACTTTTCTCCTTTACTTTTCTCGGTGTAGCTAGTCTATTCCTCGCTGGTAAAATACAAGATTACCTTTTAAGCAAAACGTTAGAAAGAATGTAGCCAGCTACATTTCCTATGACAGGCCTAAACATGAGAGATATGATGGCCATGCATTGTTTTTTTTGGGCCAGTAACCCCAAAGACGTGGATGTTGATTAAGGGCAGCCCCCCGCACCTCTCTGATTCAGAGCGGTTGGGTTAAATGTGGAAGACACATTTCAGTTGAATACGTTGTTGTACATCTGACGAGGAATCCCCTTTTCTCTTTTTTCATTGTATGCTCATTTACTTGTGTGGCTGCCAAGCCACATAGTGTTGCATTTTTTGTTGTCGTGATGAAAATTAAGATTTGTTTTTCTGCCGAATGTGTTGCACTAGTGTATTTTCTGTAAAGGAAAAGTATAGTTGTACGTGCCTGATCACTCTATTGAAGCAACAACCAAAAACTTTACTTTCAATATAAAATGCAACTCCCTGTCAAGACACAGCTGGATTCAGCTGCTTCTGCTTTCTCTCGTGCAATTTACAAATCAACGTGACTGGCTCAACTGTTCTGGGGAACTGCGTAACATTCTTCACAAAAGGAACAGCACATTATAAATCTGATGGATATAATTGAGGAATCTATAGAATCAAAACCACTTCTGGGATCATTTGAATTAATTAAACAAACCACATCATGATTAAATTGTCTATCAAAAATTGGTGATAAGTGGAGAAATGACTTTGCAAACCTCTACAGCAATATAAAAAAAGAGCCCAGAACAAAAGGATATACAGTGGGGCAAAAAAGTATTTAGTCAGCCACCAATTGTGCAAGTTCTCCCACTTAAAAAGATGAGAGGCCTGGATTTCCATCATAGGTACACTTCAACTATGACAGACAAAATGAGAAGAAAAAAATCCAGAAAATCACATTGTAGGATTTTTAATGAATTTATTTGCAAATTATGGTGGAAAATAAGTATTTGGTCAATAACAAAAGTTTATCTCAATACTTTGTCATTGCCAGCAAAGGGTATATAACAGAGGTCAAACGTTTTCTGTAAGTCTTCACAAGGTTTTCACAGACTGTTTGCTGGTATCTTGGCCCATTCCTCCATGCAGATCTCCTCTAGAGCAGTGATGTTTTGGGGCTGTTGCTGGGCAACACAGACTTTCAACTCCCTCCAAAGATTTTCTATGGGGTTGAGATCTGGAGACTGGCTAGGCCACTCCAGGCCATTGTAATGCTCCTTACGAAGCCTCTCCTTCGTTGCCAGGGCGGTGTGTTTGGGATCATTGTCATGCTGAAAGACCCAGCCACGTTTCATCTTCAATGCCCTTGCTGATGGAAGGAGGTTTTCGTTGATTTCTTCAAACCAAGCTGCTTACCTATTGCAGATTCATTCTTCCCAGCCTGGTGCAGGTCTACAATTTTGTTTCTGGTGTCCTTTGACAGCTCTTTGGTCTTGGCCTTAGTGGAGTTTGGAGTGTGACTGTTTGAGGTTGTGGACAGGTGTCTTTTATACTGATAACAAGTTCAAACAGGTGCCATTAATACAGGTAACGAGTGGAGGACAGAGGAGCCTCTTAAAGAAGGTCTGTGAGAGCCAGAAATCTTGCTTGTTTGTAGGTGACCAAATACTTATTTTCCACCATAATTTGCAAATAAATGTATTAAAAATCCTACAATGTGATTTTTCTGGATTTTGTTTTCTCATTTTGTCTGTCATAGTTGAAGTGTACCTATGATGGAAATACAGGCCTCTCTCATCTTTTTAAGTGGGAGAACTTTCACAATTGGTGGCTGACTAAATACTTTTTTGCCCCACTGCACAAGACATTATAAATCCTTGAATCAGTGGTCAAAGACCGAACAGAACAAGAATTATTGAAAAAACAATGTACTCTACAACTCAAAAAGGGTGATCAATTATACAGACCAACATTATCCTCACTGCAGGTATTTCCCCCCGATATTTGGAACCAAGGATTGATCACACCAATCTATAACAATGTACCATAAATTTGACCCACATAATTAGAGGAATTTGCATGAACAGAAACTTGGGGATAATTCTCTGCAGTATCATAAATAGCAGACCACTTCATTTCCTTGACGAACACAACGTCCTGAGCAGAAGCCAGATTGGATTTTTACAGAATTACTGCATAACAGACCACATTTATACCCTCAACTCTAATTGACAAACAAGTCAACCAAAGCAAAGGCGTAATCTACTGATGTTTTGAAGACCTCAAAAAAGCATTTGATTCAATTTGGCACAAATGTATATTTCTGTAAAGTAAATAAAAGTGGCATTGGAGGGAAAACATATGACGTTATTAAATCAATATAGACAAAAAAAACAAATGTGCGGTTAAAATTGGCAACAAGCAAACATACTTATTCTCATCAGGGATGTGGAGTGAAACAGGGCTGCTCAATTAGTCCAACACTTTTTAACATCTACATTGATGAATTGGCAAAAACATTAGAAGAATCTGCAGCACCTGGTCTCACCCTACACAACACTGAAATCAAGTGGCTGCTGCATGCAGATGACCTGGTGCTGCTGTCTCCTACTAAGGAGGAGTTAACAGCAGCACCTAGATTATCTGCACAGGTTCTGTCAGAATTGGCCCCCCCCAAAAGAAAAAACAGAAAATTCTGGAAATCAGAATCACAAATATAAATTATATTTTTGACACCGTAGTATTACAACACACCAACAACTACATGTATCTAGGACTAAATATCAGCAACACAGGTAGCTTTCGTATGGCTGTGAACGAGCATAGAGACAAAGCAAGAAGAATTAAATGAACATTTAAATTAGAATCTGTCTCAAAATGTTCCAGTCGTTTATAGAACCAATTCCTCTATATGGCAGTGAAGTATGGGGTCCACTCTCTAATAATGAATTTACCAAATGGGGACAAACATCCAATGCAACATTTTTTATTGCAAGCAAAGAAAAACTTAAAAAAATAATGCATGTAGAGTAGAATTGGACCAATACCCCCCCCCCCCTCCTTATTCGAATTGGGAGAAAAAAAAGAGCCATCAAATTGTACAACCATCTCAAAACAAGCGACCCTGAAACATTTTATCACACAGCCCCACAATGTCAAGAGGTGAAACAAGAGAAGAGTCCCCTCAGCCATCTGGTTCAGAGGCTCAGTCCACTAACCCAAACTAACCCCATAGAGCCTCAGGACAGAACTCAGAAAGTGTAGCCCAACCAAATCATCACAAAGCAAAGATTTTTTTTTAAATCACTTATTGGAAAGACACCACAAAAAAATAAACATCAATGCTATTTGGCTATAAACAGACAGTACATGGTGCCAGACTATCTCACCGCTGTGAAAAACTAACTAGGTACAGACTCTGTGAGCATTTTGGCTATAGAAACCGGTCATCACAGGCAAGCCTGGCTGCCCAGAGAGGACAGGCTATGTACACTCTGCCCCCGAGGAGAGGTAGAGACAGAGCTACGATCCCTATTACACCAGGGATTCCCAGACTTGGTCCTCGGGACCCCAAAGGGGTGCATGTTTTGGTTTTTGCCCGAGCACTACATAGCTGATTCAAACAATCAACTATTCATCAAGCTTTGATCATTTGAATTAGCTGTGTAGTGTTTGGGCAAAAAACTAAAGGTGCACCCCTTGGGAACCCCAGGACTGAGTTTTGGAAATGCTGTTTACACTGTGACAAATACTCAGACCTAAGAAAATCTTTCTTTCCCAAAATTATCATTCAGTACAAAGAATTTGAAACTATGAAAGATTAAGAAATATATATATTTATTTATTTACTGGGTGAAAAGCCAAACTGTGCAGTTTTGGCTGCCAAATACTGTATGTGGTCTCCTTCCACGAGCTGAAATGCAATATAATGTCAAAATGTTCATACCATGCCATGTGGCTTTTCAGTCATGTTGACTAGCCTATTACTATTTATCTTGCTATTATTATTATTAATAATATTGTTTCTGTTAATGGTACTACCATTTCCACTACTACTACTATTATTGATGCCTTATTGCTGTTGGCCCCACCATTGTTGTTATATGTGTACTTTGACAATGTAAGTCATTTAACTTGCCATGTCAAAGTCTACTGAATTGAATTGCGCGCGCGAGAGACTGAAAAAGAAAGACGGAGAGACAGAATGCAGACTTTGCATTCGTGCTCCAGTAATAGGGTCAACTCCCCCGCAGACAACACAGCGGCACCGCAGGCCTTTATATAGAGTACTGCAGGAGACCAGGCCTGAGCACAGCAGTATCTCTCTCAGTCTATCTCCGTCTCTATCTATCTCGGTCGCTCTCGTTCTCTCCTCATAGCCGCAGGAAGATGTTTTGAGTTGGTGGTGCATTGCATTCATCTACACTGAATGTATAACACATTGTAATCACCTTCTTAATATTGAGTTGCACCCCCTTTTGCCCTCAGAACAGCATTTATTCGTCAGGGCATGGACTCTACAACGTGTCAAGTGTTCCACATGGATGCTGGCCCATGTTGACTACAATGCTTCACACAGTTGTGTCAAGTTGGCTGGATGTCCTTTGGGTGGTGGACCATTCTTGATACTCACGGGAAACTGTTGAGCATGAAAAACCCAGCAGCGTTGCAGTTCTTGACACCCTCAAACTGATGCGCCTGGCACTTAAATATTTATGCCTTGCCCGTTCACCCTCTAGATGGCACACATACAAAATCCATGTCTCAGTTGTCTCAAGTCTTAAAAATCCTTCTTTAAACGGTCTCCCCTTCATCTACACTGATGGATAAGGGATCATATCTTTCACCTGGATTCACCTGGTCAGTCTATGTCATGGAAAGAGCAGGTATTCCTAATGTTTTGTACACTCTGTGTATAATCCTCTGGCAGCTGCTTCCCATACACACACAACCTTACCCCCTGTCACTCACGCAGCACAGTCCCCCCCCCCCATTTTTAGATGTATTATAAGTTTGCATGCTGTTCTGTTAGGTCAAATGCAGTCAGATAGTTCAAAACAAGAACCATGCTGCTTTACACTTTGCTTCTAAATAATTATATTACTAAGATTCCCAAAAGTTCTCCCAAGTGTTTTGATCTATATCGCAAGGTCATAAATATTATAAATAATATTTGGATAGAAAAAAAATAGCAAATCAGCCTTCTTCTGGCAGTCGGTTCAGGTCACTCATGACCAAAACTTCCCGCCACCTGAAAAGTTTCTCCCCCGGGCTGTGGCCCTCACCAACTGGCTATCTGGCCCATAGAGACTAAAGGGCTATGCACTTTATGATGCACAAGCCATCTCTGAACTTTGTACACAAAATAGATGTACTACACTGCATTTGCACTCTGTTCATCTCCCTGCATTTTTAAATATATTTATATATATATTCATACTGATACTGTACATTTGCACATCAACTGCCGGCAGGCAGTAGGTGAGTAATGGGCAAAAGGCCATGTTATCCATCAGGGCCCAGCCCTCATTGATTTTGGAGTTTTATTCGACACAGCCCAGCAGTTGTTGGGATTGCCTTCCAGACAGGGAGATTGAACAGAATACTGATCAGAGTGAGAACCATGGTGCAGTACGGTTAAATATAACTCACAGACTAGTAGTCCTAGCCTTCACTTATTCCTCTGAACACTTTAAAGTCTTGTGTAATAATTATTAGAATTATATTTTCATTACTGCACGGGATGATATGGTCCTATTAAACCCAGCACTACAGTACTGTATTTTATTAGCCAACTCAATCAAAGTAGATGTAGCAACTTACGAAGAGCACGGCTGAATGCTACACTGACTCCCAGCAGTGCTTCTTTCTCATCTATTTCAATGATTTGGCCTATTGAGACAAGGTGCTGTGGGAGTAAATAGCAGCAGAGACTGTGCTAATTAATACTACAGTATAGCAACATGCTGCCTACACCATGACATTAAAGCCGCAGGTCTATATCGGAGCTGTCTCATTACGTGTAACACCACTAAGTGACAAGGATAGTGATGTATGAACAACGAAGTACAAGCATATATTTGTCCGTCGACATATAAAGATGAGAGTGGGCCAGTGGACGGCGATCACCTGCACACCGGACAAATATACCGGACCCCCCCCCAAACTGTCTTTCAAAGATAATTGGTAAAAGTCCAAATAACTTTACAGATCTTCATTGTAAAGGGTTTAAACACTGTTTCCCATGCTTGTTCAATGAACCATAAACAATTAATGAACATGCATCTGTGGAATGGTTGTTAAGACACTAACAGCTTACAGATGGTAAGCAATTAAGGTCACAGAGGCCTTTCTACTGACTGAAAAACACCAGAAGAAAGATGCCCAGGGTCCCTGCTCATCTGCGTAAACATGCCTTAGGCATGCTGCAAGGAGGCATGAGGACTGCAGATGTGGCCAGGGCAATAAATTGCGATGTCCATACTATGAGACGCCTAAGACAGCGCTACAGGGAGACAGGACGGACAGCTGATCGTCCTCGCAGTGGCAGACCACATGTAACAACACCTGCACAGGATCGGTACATTCGAACATCACACCTGCGGGACAGGTACAGGATGGCAACAACAACTGCCTGAGTTACACCAGGAACGTACAATCCCTCCATCAGTGCTCAGACTGTCCGCAATAGGCTGAGATAGGCTGGACTGAGGACTTGTAGGCCTGTTGTAAGGCAGGTCCTCACCAGACATCACCGGCAACAAAGTCACCTATTGGCACAAACCCACCGTCGCTGGACCAGGCAGGACTGGCAAAAAGTGCTCTTCACTGACGAGTCGCGGTTTTGTCTCACCAGGGGTGATGGACGGATTCGCGTTTATCGTTGAAGGAATGAGCTCTAACGCACAGAGAGCCCACGAAGTAGGACCATCGATTTGGAGGTGGATGGTCCATCATGGTCTGGGGCAGTGTGTCACAGCGTCATCGGACTGAGCTTGTTGTCATTGCAGGCAATCTCAATGCAGTGCGTTACAAGGAAGACATCCTCCTCCCTCACGTGGTACCCTTCCTGCAGGCTCATCCTGACATGACCCTCCAGCATGACAATGCCACCAGCCATACTGCTCGTTCTGTGCGTGATTTCCTGCAAGACAGGAATGCCAGTGTTCTGCCATGGCCAGCAAAGAGTCCGGATCTCAATCCCTGTTGGAACGGAGGGTGAGGGCTAGGGCCATTCCCCCCAGAAATGTCCGGGAACTTGCAGGTGCCTTGGTGGAAGAGTGGGGTAACATCTCACAGCAAGAACTGGCAAATCTGGTGCAGTCCATGAATAGGAGATGCACTGCAGTACTTAATGCAGCTGGTGGCCACACCAGATACTGACTGTTACTTCTGATTTTGACCCCCCCCCCTTTGTTCAGGGACACATTATTCCATTTCTGTTAGTCACATGTCTGTGGAACTTGTTCAGTTTATGTCTCAGTTGTTGAATTTTGTTATTTCATACAAATATTCACACATGTTAAGTTTGCTGAAAATAAATGCAGTTGACAGTTTATTTTTTTGCTGAGTTTACTTGTTCACAGCCCCATGATGTGCCAATATGTCTATAAAAGCATGTTGCAGACAGATAGCGTACGTGTGCTATCTCCTTACATCTTTGGGCCCCAGGGGACGAGAGGCTTGTCTGTGTGACGTGTGGTCTGAGACACAGTTACAGAGTATAAATAGCCTAGCTGGGCTGGATAGCCTGAGACTGAGCCCCTCTGAGACCCCATACTACTCAAGAGGGTCTGGGGGCCAACATTGAAATGGTGCCCTGTTCTCTATATAGTGCACTACATTTAGTCAGAACCCTATGTGGCAACCCTGTGTGCCTCTGCCTAAAGTATAGAGCACTATATGGGGACTAGGGTGCCGTTTTGGGCACACATGGGTCTTCCCTGGGTATTTTAACCCCCAACCCAAACAGAGAACCCGGGATTTAGCCGGCCCAGTTTGTCATGCTTTCTACACTGTCTACTAGTCACTTATCTCCTGCCTGATATCCAAGAGGGTCTGGCACTGTGCTGCAGTAACAGGGAAGAAGAAGCCTGTTTTATTTTCATTCGACCCCAACCTGACTCTACCAAGATGAGGTGGGCTCTCTGCATTTTGTTGCACGAAGATAAATTATTGGACAGGCTTTATTTTATTAAAAGTGAAACAGACTGGGAATATTATGTAGCGTTTGTCAGATAGGATGGGCTTTACTTTACCAAGCTGCTTATATACACTGAATATACAAAACAAACATTAACAAACATTAAGAACACTTGCTCTTTCCATGACAGACTGACCAGGTGAAAGCTATGATCCCCCTTATTGTTAAATCCACTTCAATCAGTGTAGATGAAGGGGAGGAGACAGGTTAAAGAAGGATTTTATACCCTTGGGGCAATTGAGACATGGATTGTGTATGTGTGCCATTCAGAGGGTGAATGGGCAAGACAAAATATTGAAGTTCCTTTTAAACGGGGTATGGTAGTAGTATGTGCCAGGCGCACCAGTTTGTGTCAAGAACTGCAACGCTGCTGTGTTTTTCACGCTCAACAGTTTCCTGTGTGTATCAAGAATGGGGTGCAACTCAATATTAGGAAGGTGCTCTTAATGTTTGGTATACTAATGTTGGATATACCGGTAGACATAGGTTAAGTTGTGTTTTTGAAACACAGCCAACGTTTCACCTATTCAGCAAAGGAGTCTTAATAATTGAATTCTAAGAACCTCTACTTTGTAACTGGCCATATCATTGCTGCTTGGGGGAAATATGACCTGTATTGCATTAATGATGGTAAAAAATAGATAGTTACATTACAGGATAATATTTTTGTTCTAGTTTCCTTTACCTCCACCAAAACGCCAGTATTTTTCCTTCATAGCGTGTTCTCCATCTTCTTTTCAACAGGGAGCCAAATTTGTTTCCAAAAGTTTTATTTCCACGACTCATCAAAACTAATTTTCAATCTCTTGTCCCTCTACAGCGGACATAAGGTGAGCAATATGTCTGGAACATCGAATGGCAATAAAGTCACAGTATCGAATCGCAATACATATCGTATCATGATAAATCATATAGTGAGGCCCCTAGCAATCCCCAGCCTGCATATAAAATAAACATCCTAGCCTTGTTTCACTGTGTTTAAAAAATAAAAAAGGATTAAAAAAAAGATATATATATATGACCTAATGTTTCCATCTTCAGGAGCACTTTCACTATGCCTGTAACCAGTCTGGCCAGGGGAGAGACGGTATTAACAGATGGTAATCACGTTGTGGTCTGTGGACCCATCGGCTTGGACCTCTGCCCAGTGACCCCACAGGCAGGGATTCTTGGAAGCTTTGCGGTCCTACTAGGTTTAGGGGGAGTGAAAGAGGAGAAGCAGCCAGTACTGTACAAGACTCCCATCTCTTTGGGTGAACCCGTCTCCTGACTGACTGGTAGTTTTATTGCCAACTATTTACGCTGCTGTTATGTCTGTCTAATGTGATGGTGGCAAAAATGAATCATGTTATTTGACTAAAACTTGGAAACGATGGTAGACGCACATTAGCGATAATTTTACGAGACGTGACAAGTTCTTCAGATTGACATGCTGAACTGTCATGGGTTTTGTTGCAGTTATTTTTTTTTTTCATTCAGCAAAATTTGCTGCGTGGAGCAACAGGGTTCATGTTTGCTGTGACATTTAATACCGTGGGACAGGTGAGATTGGATCGGTCCAACCATGGCTGCTTCTGGAACAGTCTAGTCTACCTTTCTGCAGGGGTTATTATAGTCTTGTATGTCTGCTTAATGTTGACATCAACATTTCTTCAATTTACTGGAGGGCTAGGAAAAATCCTACATTTATCATGACTGTGTTTCTAATGATTTCTGCAAATCATGGCTTCAGCCACATTGCCCTGGATTATTGTCATTAGGATTTTGTCTCAGTAATACTCGTGTCAGTATTCTACCTCGGCCTGTGAAAGGTAAAATGGTTGTTCTTCACGCACACAGTGTCTCTGTCTCAGTTTGTCTGGATCTAACTTTCTTAGCATGCCTGAATGGACAGATTTTCAAGTGCACATTAATTGTTGTGCCACTACTGTTTCTCCCTGTCTGTCTCTCTGTCTGTTTCCCCTGTGGTCCAAATGCAGTCTAGACATGGCCTAGTTAACCGCCAGAGATAATCCAGAGGAAGAATTAGGCCACTGCCTCATATTTCACATTCCCTTTGTTCATTTGGATCATTAAAAGGAGCCCAGGACCTGGATAAGGAAGCCCAGTGGAATTACTCCTGTTTTTGTGCCAGCCCTGTTATCAGAATCCGCCTTTCCCGAAGCCTTTGATGTTGGAATTTGGAATGCTATGATTCCGAGGCATTCAAGACCGTATTTCTTGCAGCAGAGGTGAAGGATTTCCTGACCTCATGCAAAACAGAGCTCTGCTTGTTTTGTTTTAGTTTGTTTTGAGGGGAAATGTTTGAGTGACTGGAATGGAATTGATCTGTGTGGAAAATATACTTGTGTAGGCCTTGTTTTGTGTTCAAATGATTCCACAAGCACACTCGCGTGTACACAGTTGTACTCATATAAAGCAGGATACATGAATAAACAAGAACTTTCAAACACCTACCGTAACCTAGGAAGATCATCGAGTCAAGTGTTTGTGTGATTCCTCTGCCAGGTATGCTGCAGAATGGCAAGAAGTTTGACTCTTCTCGAGACAGAAACAAGCCCTTCAAGTTCAAGATCGGGCGACAGGAAGTCATCAAGGGCTGGGAGGAAGGAATCGCACAGGTGAGATGGCATTGTCTTACAGCAGATAGTGCCACTCCATCTCTGTACTCATGATATTTTATGTTGATATTGCAACACATGATAAGCGAGTGTTGACAATTCCTCTACCTGTTTTCTTCCTCCCTCTGTCTCCCCCAGATGAGCGTGGGCCAGCGGGCGAAGATCACCTGCACGCCGGATATGGCCTATGGAGCCACAGGTCACCCCGGTGTCATTCCCCCCAATGCCACACTCATCTTCGATGTTGAGCTCCTTAAGCTGGAGTGAGTGACCCCTCCCTAAAAGGTCACTCACTACCTTCCCTTTGAGGGGGTAACACTGCTCCATACCCTCGACCAATGCTCTTTTGAGTTTTAGCATCTTCAACTTCTCACCAGTTTAAGGATCTACTGCTTTGTTGCCAACTTTGTGTCATTGTAGATGGATGCTGTCTGCCACTAAACTGATTTCAGACCTTTCACACACTGATGATACCATAGTTTGGCTTCCTCTTTGTTTTAATGTTTAATGTCCATGAGCATTGTTTTTATTTTTCTAAATGTTTCCCTTTCATTTTAGGTTGTACATTTTCTTGAATCTCTGTGTATGACAAAGAAACATCTGATGAATGCCGTAATATTTTACAATGGAAAGTCACTGCCTTACTGTTTTTCAAAGTTCAAATAAGGTGTAACAGTACAACACTCAGTAACTCAGGGTTCCTCTACTCCGGTTGGGAGAGCTACTGGGTATGGCTTTTGTTCCAGCCTAGTATGAATGCAGATTGAAGGTGTGTTGGTGCTGGTCTGGATCAAAAGTCTACACACTCCAGTAGCTCTCCAGGACCAGAGTTGGAGAACCCTGTCGTATCTTGCCTGGGCATTACCAAACACTTGTCTGCATTGCCACTTTTGATAAAGGTCTGTCCTGCTGAAAGCTTTAATGGTCAGGAGTTTTCCTTAACCATGAGACCTCCCTAAGTAACATCATGTAACACTCTAAAACTAGGGCCTGCAATTGTTCCTGGTCAGGTCACATGGTGATGAAAAACCCCTGCCCTGCATAAGGATAACTGATGTTTATGTGTTTAGTACATTTTGTATCCCTGGTAAACATTTTACTGCAAAAATGCCATATATGAACAAATGAAGGACATCAGAAACCCAAATCTACTGTACAGTACTACTCTTAAAACCTATGAATACTATGACTGTTTAATCAATCAACTCTTAATAAAAATTGTGAAAAATGTATTTATTGAAAATCTATAAACTTTGTGTTTATAGAGTTGTGTGTGTTGAAGATCGAGAGCTGATTAGATTAATAACATTCAGACAGTATTCAAACTCTCCTTAGCAAATAAGCAATCACACTGGTAAAAATAAGCATTTCAAACGTTTCAATCCAACTGGGAGAAAAAATTGCGAAGGAACAGTATCATCTTCTGGCGACATAACGATAGTACATACTTTACACTTTCGACGAATACTTCTAGAGCGGAAGTAATACTTCTCATCACTAAACAAATATCTGCTTCCTTTTTACGTCCTGTGGAATAGGTCGGAGTTTAACCAGCGGTGCTAGCTTGTGATTGGTCGATTACTAATGTTATGAAATATTATTGGCTGGTCAAACATACGCCTTTACAGCAACGCCACTGAGAAGGTAAGAAAACAAGGTCAGAATGTATACTTAAACAAATATTTGCCATTTCTGAACTGTGAGAAAACTACCCTTCTGTAATAATGTTAGCGACAGACGGTCTTGCAGCCCATTTTACATTTGGGTTTAAAATAAACTACATCAAAGATGTGATGATTTGTTTATATGCCAGGGCATTACTAGCTAGCTTGCTAACGGGTTCGTAACCAACATGCAGCGAACCTTTTACTGTCGCCCTACTAGCCGCTGCAATGACTTGCGTGTTTTGTTTATGCGATATTGACGTGACCGTAGCAGTTGGCCCCTCTATAAACATTTATCGTATGGTACCACTGTTTATCGTACTTCGTGAATATGGCGTTAGCTTAACCTGGCGTTCAAACGGGGTTGCAATTAAATGAATGGCCCTACAGCTAATGGTTACCGACTGGCATTGTTATTTTCAAGACAATTCGGTTAGTTTAGAGTTTCCTATTGGTAGATTCTAACAACGTTTTTCCAAGTGTGAAATGTCACTTTCCGAGTTGTCTTGCACGCGGAATGTGTGGAATTCCCCTGGTCAGATGTTGGCCTGCATTGACAATGCACTGCATTTGTTATCAACTATGTAATCGACTGACAGATTGCTATAACATATGACGTGGTCAGCTGATACGTAAAATACATATGCAGGCGTTGTAAGATCTGACAGGCGTCAGCAACGCCAATGATGTATAGAAATCATTGGCCCTGGAAGAGGAATGTGGCCAATATGTTAGCATCAACATCCGGGTAATTGTCTACTCCAACATCCGGGGAATTGTATACTGTCGTTGTCAAGCTAAGATTGACATGGTCAAGGCCAAATAATATTTGAGAAAAGCTGAAAAAGGAACCCCTTCTGGCTTGAACTTTATTTTGTCCCGGGTTGCGACGTTTCGCACAGCATTAACGGTGTATCATACAGCGTTTACCTATGTATTTATTATTTGACAAGACATTATCAATAAATGGTGTGCATGTTATCAAATTGTGAATTAATGGACCACAAAGACAATCAATCACTTTGAGCAGTAATGATTCTCAAAAGCAGTGACAGCCTCTGTTCCTTGTGTAAGGGGTTCTCAAACTTTTGGGGGCCAGGGACCCCTTTTGTGACAACAAATTAATCCGGGACCCCCAAAATCAGAACACAACACGAGTGAGCTAAAAATGGCATACAAAGATTTTTACTCTGACTTTGGCAGTGCATTGCCGGACGAACCAAGTCTCTGGTATAAGTCTTCCTGGTAAGGAACATTTTTAAAGGAAAAGGAGAGAAAAGTTTTCAAGATAATTTCCTGTAATGTTGTCACGATACCAGCTATAGCACATAATATTTTACATACAGCAGGTTTTTTTATAGGACATAAGAGTTTAGTCTGCTTTGTGTTTTCCTTTTTGCCATGAAAATGAAAAGGTATTGTTGTATCGCAATACTGGTGACAACCCTATTTTCCTGTAATTCGACATATTTTGTTACGTGGTCAGAGAGAAGTTTTGTTGTTGCATCTTTAAAGCTACTATCCTGCAATTCTAAACATTTTTTCCATGAGGAGTTTTAAAGCATAAAGGAAAATTCTCCAGCACCACCCCAACATCAACATATGTGGCACGTTTCTTTGTTTTGTATTCAAAAATATGTTTCCAATGACGTCACCAACCAATTAGTAGACAATATCTACACACAAAATCCCACGATGCACACTGATGACGTCAAAACATTTTGTGGGAATACAAGAAGTATTGAGTTGAAAAATCTATAATTGGTGGAGCATTGCGGATACAAATATCCCTGTGAGCCTACCAAGGCCCAAATTGTAGATTAATAAAATCAAATTGTATGGTATTACACACAACTTATTCCACAGAGACCTTGGCCAAAATGTGTTTAATCTGTTGTTGTCAGTAATATAATTTTTATTTTTGGATCTGGTTGCGGACCCCACTTTGAGAACCGCTGAGTTGTAGAGCACTCTGATGGCACCATTATACACAAACATGGCACTGTTTTGTTAATTTCAGACACTAATTCATAAAAAGGTCTGTTGTGAAACATTCTATAAACTCTATGGTGTTTTAATGTAATTGATAAATCGGGTAGAAAATGCAGTTTCGCCACTGGACAGTTCTCTCCACCTGCTCTAAGCCAAAGCTCGCTCCACCCCCCTCCCCCCAAGCACTTTTTAGAATCAGCCCCATTACTCCTGCAGGTGGCAGAGATGGATTGTGTAATGTCTTTGGCTTGATTTTGTTTGAAAGGGAAGAAATTCAACTTTCTGTTGTGTATGTGTGTATATATACACTGCTCAAAAAAATAAAGGGAACACAAATAACACATCCTAGATCTGAATGAATGAAATATTCTTATTACATTTTTTCTTTACATAGTTGAATGTGCTGACAACAAAATCACACAAATTATCAATGGAAATCAAATGTATCAACCCATGGAGGTCTGGATTTGGAGTCACACTCAAAATTAATGTGGTAAACCACACTACAGGCTGATCCAACTTTGATGTAATGTCCTTAAAACAAGTCAAAATGAGGCTCATTAGTGTGTGTGGCCTCCACGTGCCTGTATGACCTCCCTACAATGCCTGGGCATGCTCCTGATGAGGTGGCGGATGGTCTCCTGAGGGATCTCCTCCCAGACCTGGACTAAAGCATCCGCTAACTCCTGGACAGTCTGTGGTGCAACGTGGCGTTGGTGGATGGAGCGAGGCATGATGTCCCAGATGTGCTCAATTGGATTCAGGTCTGGGGAACGGGCGGGCCAGTCCATAGCATCAATGCTTTCCTCTTGCAGGAACTGCTGACACACTCCAGCCACATGAGGTCTAGCATTGTCTTGCATTAGGAGGAACCCAGGGCCAACCGCACCAGCATATGGTCTCATAAGGGGTCTGAGGATCTCATCTCGGTACCTAATGACAGTCAGGCTACCTCTGGCAAGCACATGGAGGGCTGTGCGGCCCCCCAAAGAAATGCCCCCCCCCCACACCATGACTGACCCACCGCCAAACCGGTCATGCTGGAGGGTGTTGCAGGCAGCAGAACGTTCTCCACGGGGTCACCAGACTGTCACGTCTGTCACATGTGCTCAGTGTGAACCTGCTTTCATCTGTGAAGAGCACAGTGTGCCAGTGGCGAATTTGCCAATCTTGGTGTTCTCTGGCAAATGCCAAACGTCCTGCACGGTGTTGGGCTGTAAGCACAACCCCCACCTGTGGACGTCGGGCCCTCATACCACCCTCACAGAGTCTGTTTCTGACCGTTTGAGCAGACGCATGCACATTTGTGACCTGCTGGAGGTCATTTTGCAGGGCTCTGTCAGTGCTCCTCCTGCTCCTCCTTGCACAAAGGCGGAGGTAGCGGTCCTGCTGCTGGGTTGTTGCCCTCCTACGGCCTCCTCCACGTCTCCTGATGTACTGGCCTGTCTCCTGGTAGCGCCTCCATGCTCTGGACGCTACGTTGACACACAGCAAACCTTATTGCCACAGCTCGCATTGATGTGCCATCCTGGATGAGCTGCGCTACCTGAGCAACTTGTGTGGGTTGTAGACTCCGTCTCATGCTACCACTAGAGTGAAAGCACCACCAGCATTCAAAAGTGACGAAAACATCAGCCAGGAAGCATAGGAACTGAGAAGTGGTCTGGTTATCACCTGCAGAACCACTGCTTTATTGGGGGTGTCTTGCTAATTGCGTATAATTTCCACCTGTTGTCTATTCCATTTGCACAACAGCATGTGAAATGTATTGTCAATCAGTGTTGCTTCCTAAGTGGACAGTTTGATTTCACAGAAGTGTGGTTGACTTGGAGTTACATTGTTGTGCAAGTATATATATATATATCTCTCTTTCTGGTGGTATATTAAATATATACATACTGTATATCATAGGTGTCCTGGAAAGTATATTTTTGTTGGGTGTTGGCTAAATAAGGTCTAGTGTACAGAACACTGTGTACGATACGCAGTGAGTTAACGTAGCAATGTGGTTTTTCACTTAAAATGTACACCAAACCAAAACCATTGATTTCAAAGTTTAACAAACCATACACAAGGACTACTTAAAAAAAAAAAATCTATTTACATTGACAATTTATTTTTTCTGGAAGAACTCTGCAGATGCTATGGTTTGTTAACCGAATTTCTGTATAATCTCCCTCTGTTTTTTTTTTATGTGACCACTTTTCCCCAAAACTCTTAAGTATCTGCTCCGAATTAAGATTTAAAGATGCCTGCAGAAAGAATGGGTGTCAGCTATGATGTGACACTGAACTGTACGACACAGAAATGCATGTCACTCTTTTTTTATGATGATGTATCCTAAATAGGTACACAAAGGTAGAAATATGCTAAATGATTCTACACACTCGCCATTATTGTAATGAGCTCCGCCACCAAACAAGACCAAAGTTTGTTGGTCTGGACAAAACCAAATCTGATCCTATCGTATATGTTTCACAAGTTTGGACATTAAAGAACATCTCAGTAGACTAGAGTGTAGTTCAGTACATTATAGTGTACACCACTCTAGTGTTCTCAACTGTGTACTGTATTGAACTGTACTCCACTCTTCTACTGTACAGGACTATACTATAGTCTACTTTACTGTAATCTATTCTACTGTAAAGTACTGAACCGTACTCTACTTTTCTTTACTGTACTCTATTCTACTGTAAAGTACTGAACCATACTCTACTTTTCTGTACTGTACTGTGCTATACAAACGTTTGAAACAAACATCTAGGATTTGGAGGGAGAGGGAGAACAGTAGCAGATGAGAGACTGCTAACTATGATTTCCTTTGTAGCCAATTCAATTACAGTAATTCTGTTACACATTTTGGGTTATTCTGTTATCAGTTTGGTAACTCATAAACAAACATTTATATCAGTAAAAACACAAACTAATTGGTAGGTCTACGTTTACTTGTTACTTGTGTGAACTTTCATTATCTTCCCTCCTCACGAGGAAGAGAAAGTAGAAAATATCTTGGATATGTGGGTTTTTGGTAACGGAATGATTTTTAAATTTACAGAAGGCAAATCATTTCTCCAAAATGAAATCTAAGTGTTGATGTTAGTTGGCAGGGGTCTTTACATAAACAATATGTTGATGTATTTCTAATACCTTTTAAGACTTTTTCTGGTCGACGTTTTGTAAGACCCCTTTTCCATCTGTTATTTATGCCTAAATTCTTAAGATGGAAAATAATAGAAAATGTATCTATACCTTCATTTCTCAAAACTATAAACTCCTATGAACTTCACTGTTGCTCTGCAATTACCATTATCATAGTCCAATGGACATGCAATGTTGGCTCACACCAGAGTTTAGGAGCGGAGCGTGCCAGGCTGTGTAGTTTTATTTTTTCTTCTGTAGGTAGGCCTAAAACATTTGAGTTAAAATAACCCTATCAAAGTGGAAAGCTCATTGAAATAGGTCATATTCCAAGCCTATTGGGCCTAAATCAATAATGGCCCATTGTATAGAGATAATATAATGAAAATGATTGAACGAGAGATACATTTTTTGGGATTATAAATACTTTGCTACAATGACACATTTAGCTAGATTTACCCACCTTGTTCCCTTCTGTTAGCATGTGTGCATCGTAAGTAGGCCCACATCATCATGCTTTTGGATACCCGTCTTTTCAGATTCCACAATGATTCTTTAGTTGTGGACACTACCGTACATCACCACACTCCCTCTCTTGCTCTTGGTCCTCCTCATCTTTGTAAGTTACCTAGACTTTTTACCCGTGTGTTTTATCAGTTTCTTTATGAAGATATTTAGCATACTAGATGACAGTAGCTAAAGCAAGGGGCTATAGAGCGCACAAGTAGACTACACATGTATGCTGGGCCTGTCATGCCCTGAGCTTGTGAAGTGAGCACTACTGGAGAAAAATGTACATAAGTATTCAGACCCTTTGCTATGAGACTCGAAATCAAACTTGGGTGCATCCTGTTTCCATTGATCATCCTTGAGATGTTTCTACAACTTGATTGGAGTCCAGCGGTGGTAAATTCAATTGATTGGACATGATTTGAAAAGGCACACACCTGTCTATATAAGGTCCCACAGTTGACAGTGCATGTCAGAGCAAAAATCAAACCATGAGGTCGAAGGAGTCAAACCATCTGAAAACCATGAGGTCAATTTAGGAATTTATCTGTTCCACTGGATGTCATAAGGTGAATCAATTTGAGTCGCTCTGGATAAGAGCGTCTGCTAAATGACTTAAATGTAAATGAAGGAATTATCTGTAGATCTCTGAGATATGATTGTGTCGAGGCACAGATCTGGGGAAGGGTACCAAAACATTTCTGCAGCTTTGAAGGTCCCCATAAACATTCTTTCACATTTCACATTTTAATCACTTAATAATTCATAAACAAATGTATACTATTAAAAACGTACCATAACTAGTTGATAGGCCTACCTTTTACTTGTTACTTATGTGAACTCATGAGAGAAATGAGAAAACATTTTAAAGATGTGGGTTTTTTTTGGTAACCGAATTTACAGAAGGCAGATTCTTTTTCTTTTCTTCCTAAACTAAATATTTCTTCATTATTGTGTTTTGATCTATTTCTAATATCTTTTTTTTTTTTTTCTAAAGACTTTTTCTGGTATATGTTTTTTAAGATCCATTTTCTATCTGTTTGACAAGAAATCAAAGCATTCGCTTATTGGTCATTTTGTTAATGGAAAATGGGTTGAAAAATGTAAATATGACTTACTTTCAGAAAAATATAGAGTTAGCTTTCATTTGACACCCAATGTTGGTGCTCATGGGTCCTTTTACCAGGAAATCACCAATACTCAACAAATGAAACCAGAGGGATTTCCTGATGTCTCATTCTTGTCCCACTGTTTTTCATTCCTCTCCTCCTGTGTCTCGTGTGTTACTGATCCAGGCCCGTCATGCTGACCGCACAGAGGACATGTGTCACTCTGGCTGCACGCCGACTTCTAGGAGCTCCCTGCTCCTCACACGGATTCAGCAACACACGCTCACAGACGCACTCCCGACAGTTTCGTACCGCAACGCCCTGTCAGGATGAAGTGGACCTGCACCCGGAGTGGGCCAGCCTGGCCAAAAAACAACTGAAAGGGAAGAACCCAGAAGACCTGATCTGGCGCACGCCGGAGGGCCTCAACATAAAACCCGTCTACACTAAAGCAGACTCTGCAACGAAGCCAGACGAACTGCCGGGGGTCTTCCCTTATACTAGGGGGCCCTACCCCACCATGTACACGTTCAGGCCCTGGACCATCAGGCAGTATGCTGGCTTCAGCACCGTGGAGGAGAGCAACAAGTTCTACCGGGACAACATTAAAGGTACTGCACAATACTCACTGCTGGTGTGACCAACTGGGGTTTTATGATAGAATATTGAAGTGAACCCAGGTTGTTGGAGGCTGAGTGGCACTTGTGATTGTTGTCTGTCTAGAAATGGACTCTGTCAGGTTTAATCAGGCAAGAGTTATTTCTCTACTTTATAGGTTAATAAAACAACATTTAAGTACAAGTTATTTTTGGTTACCTTTCCCATTGTAATAAGTGTAACTTCTATCTCTCTCGCTCTCTCTCTCTCACTTCCCCTCTCGCTCTCTCTTTCTACAGCGGGTCAACAGGGTCTCTCGGTGGCCTTCGACCTCCCGACTCACCGCGGGTATGACTCCGACAACCCCCGTGTCCATGGCGATGTCGGAATGGCGGGGGTCGCCATAGATACCGTGGAGGACACCAAGATGCTGTTCGACGGCATCCCGCTGGAGAAGATGTCGGTTTCTATGACGATGAATGGAGCGGTGATCCCGGTGCTGGCCATGTTCATCGTGACGGGGGAGGAGCAGGGGGTGCCCAAGGAGAAGCTGACGGGAACTATCCAGAATGACATCCTGAAGGAGTTCATGGTGCGCAACACCTATATCTTCCCCCCGGAACCTTCCATGCACGCCATCGCTGATATCTTCGCCTACACGTCCAAGGTAAGAACCTTAAAGCTACAACAGGGTAAAGCGTCCTCTGTATCTCGCTGCCTTGCAAATACAGTAAAAGTGCTATTTTTTAAAAATTATTTCCACGGAAGGAACATCTAACTTAAGATACAGGCACGTACCTCAAATACAGGAGGTCCGTGACCGAACTCACACTGTTTCCCCATCATGATTGATTGACTATTGTTACGATTGATTGTTTGGTTGAATGACTGGTTGTTTCCTCCGGTAGCACATGCCCAAGTTCAACTCCATCTCCATCAGTGGTTACCATCTCCAGGAGGCCGGGGCGGACGCCATCTTGGAGGTGGCCTACACCATCGCCAACGGCCTGGAGTACTGCCGCACTGGGCTGAAAGCTGGCCTCACTATAGATGAGTTCGCCCCCAGGTGTGCGCACACACAGAGTGAGATCATACAGTGTGTGTTGTCCCAGGGACCTCATTCCTGTGTGATGCAGTGCCTCAGAGTTAGTGGCTATGGGTTGTTTCTGGAGCGGTTCTCTTTGTGATTTCCCTGTGTCACTCCCAGTGTCTCAGAGCAGCGAATGTCCTGTCAGACAGATAGAGGTCTCCTCTCCACTAGACAGCTATTCACAGACTGTCCTCTCTGGCTCGCTGTTTCATGTCGTGGTTTTTTGATGCAGAGCCATGTGATTTGCAGCGAGGTCAGAGGAAACACACTCTAAATGTCTCCCTAGGGTGAATGACAGACTGCTGATTGACGTGTGGTTGTTCGAAGGAAGTACTTTAAAGTTGCTGCGAGTTGACTGTCCTTTCATTTAGCCATGAGTTTTGGTCAGCCTGCGTTTAGTCCATTGTTCATTTAGTCGCTCACTTTGACATCTACAATAATGCAGATCCTTTTTGTTAAAAATGTCTCAAGTCACCTTATTGTCAGTCACGTAGGTAATCACAGAGCATGTACACACAGACACACACTGCAGTGTTATTGATTGACAGGTTCCCCCTG
This sequence comes from Oncorhynchus keta, assembly GCF_023373465.1. NCBI lineage: Eukaryota > Metazoa > Chordata > Actinopteri > Salmoniformes > Salmonidae > Oncorhynchus > Oncorhynchus keta. The sequence goes on along the minus strand of NC_068439.1, from coordinate 48,216,808 downwards.
AGCGGTAATGATATATGGCATGTGCATAGCATTATGGTCCTGTTAGGACTGTCAAAATCAATAGACCGATAGTGCTTGCATTCAATGAATTACTGTAAGCTATAATTGTCCTCAGCTGAGAGCTCTGCTGTTACAACACTCTGCTCTACACTTTAGCTGTCTATTCATTCCTTTTGGGAGTTTTAACCGTACTTACTGATTTATTACATCTTTGTGTTTTTTCTGTAATCACCCTATGTGGCCAACCTGTGTTCCTCGTCATTTCTCTGGAGCATCAATATGAACATGTGGGTAATAACAGACAGGTAACTGACACAATAAAGGAAACACTTGAGTACATTAGGGATACAAAGTATATTGGAAGCAGGTGCTTCCACACAGGTGTGGTTCCTGTATTAATTAAGTAATTAACATCCCATCATGCTTTGGGTCACGTATAAAAATGCTCGGTTGCCCATTATTTTGGCTACCATGTCTAGAAGAAGAGATCTCCGTGACTTTGAAAGAGGGGTCTCGGAGCATATGGTTTAAAGGCTGTGTGTGTCTCAGTAGCCAGATCTCAACCCAAGTGAACCTTCGTGGGAGATTCTGAAGCAGTGCCTGAGACAGTGTTTTCCAGCAGCACCCTGCATACCACTGCTGGCTTGCTTCTGAAGCTAAGCAGGGTCGGTCCTGGTCAGTTCCTGGATGGGAGACCAGATGCTGCTGGAAGTGGTGTTGGAGGGCCAGTAGGAGGCACTCTTTCCTCTGGTCTAAAAAAAAAATATCCCAATGCCCCAGGGCAGGGATTTGACACTGTCCTGTGTAGGGTGCGGTCTTTCGGATGGGACGTTAAATGGCTGTCCTGACTCTCTGAGGTCATTAAAGATCCCATGGCACTTATTGTAAGAGTAGGGGTGTTAACCCCGGTGTCCTGGCTAAATTCCCAATCTGGTCCTCAAACCATCACAGTCACCTAATAATTTCCAGTTTACAATTGGCTCATTCATCCCCCTCCTCTCCCCTGTAACTATTCCCCAGGTCGTTGCTGCAAATGAGAACGTGTTCTCAGTCAACTTACCTGGTACAATAACGGATAAATACAAATAAATGAATCAACAAAACACCAAATGATAGAATTTCTCGTGGAAGAAAGGTGTCACATCCCTCCAATAGAGTTCCAGACACTTGTAGAATCTATACCAAGGCACATTGAAGCTGTTCTGGTGGCCCAGTGTCCTAATAGGAGACTATGTTGGTGTTTCCAATATTTTGCTAGTTACCTATATCTCATGTCTATAGAATGGTATACTTTGAAAACTTATGGGGAATCTGCTTTCCAACAAAGGACATGCATACTTGGAATACATAGTGTTATGTAAAACCAAATAAAATCTTGTTCCAACGTTTGATACTCGGGTACTTGTATATATCATTCTACACCCCTCCCTCTCTCCTCTAGGCTATCATTCTTCTGGGGTATCGGTATGAACTTCTACATGGAGATTGCCAAGCTGAGGGCAGGCAGGAGGCTGTGGGCCATGCTCATTAAGGAGAAGTTCCAACCCAAGCTGGCCAAGTCTCTGCTCCTCAGGACCCACTGTCAGACCTCAGGCTGGTCCCTCACCGAACAGGTGGGCGGATGAAACCCATAATTAACTTTATTTGATCGAGGCCAAGTCATGTAAATGGGGTGAACCTATGACCTTCATATGTTCTGTATTGTGTATTCTGTTTTCTCCAGGACCCGTATAACAACGTGGTGCGTACTGTGATCGAGGCGATGGCTGCGGTGTTCGGGGGGACCCAGTCTCTACACACCAACTCTTTTGACGAGGCTTTGGGTCTACCAACGGTGAAGAGTGCCCGCATCGCACGCAACACACAGATAATCATCCAAGAGGAGTCTGGGATACCCAAGGTAGCCGACCCCTGGGGCGGGTCACACATGATGGAGGCGCTGACCGACGATGTCTACAACACTGCCCTAAAGGTGAGGGGTTAGAGGTCAGGGGTTAGAGGTCAGGGACCGGTTAAGAGTTGGGGTCACACACTAAACAGTATATTTAATGGTTGTTAGTATTGACTGTGTTCATGTTTAAATGCATTAGATGTTTATCAATTTATTTGATCCCCTCTCCTGTAGTTTATCAATGAGATCGAAGAGATGGGAGGCATGGCCAGAGCTGTGGCTGAAGGCATTCCTAAACTACGCATCGAGGAGTGTGCTGCTCGCAGACAGGCTCGCATCGACTCAGGTACTGCAGCAGAACACACACGTGCAGTGCAGGCACACATGCACCCCTGTCCTTCTCCCACCTCCCCGTCCCACCTTCTGTTCTCTTTTCCCACCCACCCACCCTCTGTCTTTTTATTCCCTCCTCTTTCTTACATCCTTCTCCCCTCCATCGTCTCACCTCCCCTCCTAAAAAGCCCCATATGTAATTCAGTGGGTATGTTGGAAGCATCAGTCCTCCACTCAGGCAGAACAGACACACTCCATATTTCATAGCTGCTCTTTTAAAGAGACATGTCCTGGAAGTCTGCCGGAATATAAGTAGCACTTGACATCTCAGCGGTCTATTTCCACAGCTCTAGTCAGGATCATACATTCATCATTGGCCTAGCGAACACTGGCCAGGGGAATATAACAGACAGTGCGTGTGTGTGAGAGTGAGCTGGCGTCTGAGCTCTGACCTCCATCTAAGCCTTTGATCTGATTGCAGACCCAAGGCTGTGCTTATCTGATGCTCGCACAGGGGTCGGGTCCTGTGAACATAGTGGGGGCTCCCAGGGCCACTGGGGTTTGTCTTGTGGACATGGCATGGGTCGGCCTGGTTAGCACGCAAGGAGATCCGGCCGAACGCTACTGCTTTGATGCATGCTGAGAGGGGAGGGAGGAGGGGAAGAGTGGTAGAATAAAGGAGGTGGGGCCCACCGCAGCCATTGAACACAGTAGGGATGGATGGGTTACTTTGTATTTCCCTGCTTTCTATTCCCTATATTTTCAAAGAGGTATATGGTATTAGCTGGTCATCGTGAAGTGAATACTGAAAGCTGTCTGAGAGAAACTAACTGCGATGTCTTCTATCGCTTCACTGAACCAGCAGCCAACAGACTAGGGTGGGTGTGTGCGTGATTGCGTATGAGCGAGTATGCCTTTGCCTCTGCCCCCTTCTCTGACTGTGTGTCCCACTGGCTGTGCCCCCCAGGTTCGGAGGTGATTGTTGGAGTGAATAAGTACCGTCTAGAGAAAGAGGAGTCCGTTGATGTGCTGGCTATCGACAACACCAACGTACGCAACAAGCAGATCGACAAACTCAAGAAGGTCAGTGTCATACTCACCCCAAGACTCAACGCGTAATTCAACTAAACAACCCAACCAATCCTCCGGCCCTCTTCCGTTCATTTCTCCAGAGGGTCAGTTAGTAACACGTCTCCAAAATATTGACCTTTATTTAGTACTCCACCAACTTTGCCTGCTTCTTGGGCCTGGGAGACAAAACACACACACACACAAGTTGGCTGCACAAGTTAGGCCCTTGGGTGGATCAGTCAGTGAGCATTGATAGAGTTATGGCTCCACAGTAGTAGTATGATAGTCTACATAGTCCAGACTCGAGGAAACATCTCAAATGACATAAGCCTGGTATCGTTGGCCTACAATGCCTCAATGCATCACAACTAAGGCCATTTTGTTTTTCTTGACCTCGCTATTTGACGCTAATCACAGTCCACAACCTCTTGGAAATGAAGGAAAAAGTGATCTTTTTAAACTGACCCGAGATATCGCATCAGTCTGACAACCTCTGACCTATAATACTACAACTAGGTTTTCCTCAAACCATATTGTGTCCCATGCGAGATGTATAGATTAAAAGCTTGATAAAAGGATAGACTTTGGATCGGTTAAGTTAAAGTTCAACTGAACGGTTAGAAAGAATGATGCTTGTATTGTTTACAAGTTGTTAGCATTACCAAGATTGAACAGATCTTCCTCGAATCAGCTGTAGAGATGAGAAAAAGTTAGATGAAGGTTTACATTTAAAAGTGAAATAGAGAAAAGCCTCTATTTCCTTTCACGTTCCTCTCGGTCATCATCTTTACGACGACTTTCACCACACCTAATTATTTTATTGTGAACATAATACATTTATCTGTTTTTGGATTTGTGAGCTGTTGGCAAGGCCATTACGTGCCAATACCGGAGTGGGTACTTATGGTGTAAAACACAACAAAAATGTATTTTCGTGAGAGTTGAAAATGAGATGGAAACCCATTTAACTTGTATTTCTTTTACTCGGTACATAGGAATTTAGCGGAAAAAAAGTATTCGCGCACAGCTTTTTATCTAACTAGTCAATTTGATGGAAACACATTTTTGCTGGGAAAATTAGCATATTGTTTTTATGCGGATTTTTGAATATTCACAGAATATTCACCTTTGCCTCCAACCCCTTTCGAAGCATGGAACGGAATGTGGGTGGGGCTAGGCTTTTTACTCACACAAGCTCTGACGAAGGCCGTGAGGCTGATACGTAAAGCTTATTAAAGATCAGTGATACTATCAAGAGCAGTGCGTTTCCTTCATCTTGTTCAACTGTTACCATGCACCCGCAAAAAAGATTGCTCAGATGTGCGAGTGCCTTTTGAATTTAGAATATTCACGTGGAAATCTATTGCCAATTGGATGGAAATATAGCTTATCACAGGAAAGACAATTAGGAAAGGCATAATGGAGACCAAATACCACAATACAGTGGGGAGAAAAAAGTATTTAGTCAGCCACCAATTGTGCAAGTTCTCCCACTTAAAAAGATAATGTCATTTTCATCATAGGTACACTTCAACTATGACAGACAAAATGAGAGAGAAAAAAATCCAGAAAATCACATTGTAGGATTTTTATAGAATTTTTAGCAAATTATGGTGGAAAATAAGTATTTGGCCACCTACAAACAAGCAAGATTTCTGGCTCTCACAGACCTGTAACTTCTTCTTTAAGAGGCTCCTATGTCCTCCACTCGTTACATGTATTAATAGCACCTGTTTGAACTTGTTGTCAGTATAAAAGACACCTGTCCACAACCTCAAACAGTCACACTCCAAACTTCACTATGGCCAAGACCAAAGAGCTCTGAAAGGACACCAGAAACAAAATTGTAGACCTGCACCAGGCTGGGAATACTGAATCTGCAATAGGTAAGGAGCTTGGTTTGAAGAAATCAACTGTGGGAGCAATTAATAGGAAATGGAAGACATACAAGACTACTGATAATCTCCCTCGATCTGGGGCTCCACGCAAGATCTCACCCCGTGGGGTCAAAATGATCACAAAAACGGTGAGCAAAAATCCCAGAACCACACGGGGGGACCTAGTGAATGACCTGCAGAGAACTGGGACCAAAGTAACAAAGCCTACCATCAGCAACACACTACGCTGCCAGGGACTCAAATCCTGCAGTGCCAGATGTGTCCCCCTGCTTAAGCCAGTACATGTCCAGGCCCGTCTGAAGTTTGATAGAGAGCATTTGGATGATCCAGAAGAAGATTGGGAGAATGTCATATGGTCAGATGAAACCAAAATATAGCTTTTTAGTAAAAACTCAACTTGTCGTGTTTGGAGGACAAAGAATGCTGAGTTGCATCCAAAGAACACCATACCTGGCATGGGGGTGGAAACATCATGCTTTGGGGCTGTTTTTCTGCAAAGGGATCAGGACGACTGATCCGTGTAAAGGAAAGAATGAATGGGGCCATGTATCGTGAGATTTTGAGTGAAAACCTCCTTCCATCAGCAAGGGCATTGAAGATGAAATGTGCCTTGGTCTTTCAGCATGACAATGATCCCAAACACACCGCCCGGGCAACCAAGGAGTCGCTTCGTAAGAAGCATTTCAAGGTCCTGGAGTGGCCTAGCCAGTTTCCAGATCTCAACCCCATAGAAAATCTTTGGAGGGAGTTGAAAGTCTGTGTTGCCCAGCAACAGCCCCAAAACATCACTGCTCTAGAGGAGATCTGCATGGAGGAATGGGCCAAAATACCAGCAACAGTGTGTGAAAACCTTGTGAAGACTTATAGAAAACGTTTGACCTCTGTCATTGCCAATTAATTAAGACAAAGACAAACTCATTACCAAGTGACAAGCTGGGCTCAAACCCAGTCTGTCCTCAGCTGAACCTGAAACGAGCCTGCAAATGGAGAGAAGAGTTTATGAAATTGCCAATATCACTCTGGATGGAAACATTAGTGAAATGGCCCAATTCACCCAACAAAACGAATTTGACGTTTTGTCACCACATCAACTCCCCATTAATGTAATTGAATGTCCAAAATGGCTTGGTTGGCTGATGTTCCGTTTGAGCGATTGAAGACAACTCCTGCAATTATTTGAACCCTAATGACGTTTCTGGCTCCTCATTGTGCTACCAGGTAGTCACTGTCAAAGTGACACCTCTTGTGGGCTAAATAAGCAACTGGCATTGCCAGTTTTTGTAGTTACAATTAATCCCTCTATTTATCATGTAAATTGTTGTATTTTGTCATTGAAAATGCCATCGAACAAAGACCACACTCATCATAGTGTGTTGTACATTGTTGTCATTCTAATCATGTCAGGGCCACAACCCACAAGAGGTCACACGAGGTCTCTTCACAGTCCGCAAGTCCAGAACAGACTATGGGAGGCACACAGGACTACATAGAGCCATGACTACATGGAACTCTATTCCACATCAAGTAACTGATGCAAGCAGTACAATTAGACTTAAAAAACAGATAGAAAAGCACCTTATGAAACAGTGGGGACTGTGAAGCAACACAAACATAGGCACAGACACATGCATACACACACACACACACACACACACGATAACATACGCACTATACATACAAGTACACATGGATTTAGTAATGTAGATATGTGGTAGTGGTGGAGTAGAGGCCCGAGGGCACACAGTGTGTTGTGAAATCTGTGAATGAATTGTAATGTTTTTAAAATTGTATGAACTGCCTTCATTTTGCTGGACCCCAGGAAGAATAGCTGCCTTGGCAGCAGCCTGTCTATTTAGTTTGGCTTTGGTTTGGCTTCTCATTCTTAAGCCCTACTCTGGTCTGTATTCGCGTTGTCCAACTCCTCTGACTATTGTTGTCATGGCAATGCATGACAGTGGACAAACACAGCAGAGAACAAGGCTAAAGCACTTAACAGATATGGACCACCAGGCTGTGAGTAAGTGGCCATTTTCCTGTCCAGAACATGTGTGGTGCCAAACATTGTCCTCAAAATAATGTCTCGTTTGATGTAAAGTCCCTCGTTCTGACACATGGTTTCTACGAAAGCAAGGGTTCAAGACTTAGAGGTGGAGAAGCAAAGCAAAGGGATATCCTTGGACTGGGAACCAGGCCAACATTGGGTTGTGTTATGGATGTTATACATCAATGTCAATATTAAGAAAAGAAAAGCAAAACAAAATTCTGACCCCATTAAGGCACAACAGTCTATGGTCTCACTAAACCGCAATGTAGATGTCATTATATCAGTACAATGAAAAGCCAATATAATTAGAACATATTAGGGTTCGCTGGAGATTCACTGTTGAGCCTTCACTAGGAGCTAAAAGGAATAAGTACATTTTAAGATATTGTTTTATATGTACATCAAGTCTGTGTGTCTCCTGCAGGTGAGGGAGAGTCGTGATGCTGAGGTGGCGAAGAGGTGTCTGTCGGCCATAGAGGAGTGTGCTCGTACCAGGGAGGGGAACCTGCTGGGGCTGGCTGTGGAGGCTGCTAGAGCCAGGTGAGACACTATCCCCACTAGTCCTATGGTCAGCAACCCTGGGCTCATTGTCACTTTTGAAGGTAACTTTACTTACTGTTGAGAGTTAGAATAGTAGAACACACGAGGTGCAGTTTTGAAATTTGGTTGTGCATCAGCAGTTTTCCTTTTGTTATGTCAGTCAATGTCAGTCACTCAATTGTCACTCAAAATGTTTTTAGATTGGTAAATTAGTTGAGTCAGCTATCTAAACTTGTAGTAAGCATGGCGGAATTGCCGACCGGGCATGAAGGGCCCACGGGCCCTGACCTCCAAGGGGCCCCCATTGACTTTGTTAGCCACTCTCACTCAGATGTCATTGCAAAATGTGTAAAATTTCACAAAATAAGCTTTAAAACGGCTAAAAATGCATCTTTAACCAATGGCAAAATGAGTAGAATTGCATGAACCAAAAAACAATCAAATCTTGCTTTGGCCCCATGACTGTGATACTGTATGTGGTTGTTTTTCCTCCTACATTTAGTCTAGTTGAATGTAAGTCACTCTAAAATGTACCAAAATGGTATTACCCTTGAAGGAAATTCGTTTTGCACATACATGAAATTATATTGATTGGCTATTCATTATACACAAAATGGGAACATGTCATGCCCAACAATAATACAAGCAATTCATCCAACTAGCTGAGTAAAATGAGTAAATGAATCTACACAAGTAACAAAGGTCTTGTGAATGACCACATATCCCTCCCTACAAATACACTCTGTTGCATAACATGTATTTATTTATAAGGAAACAATACACATTAATCAACATCAATATTACAATAATGCAACATCCATGTAAATGTGCCGGGGTTTAGCCAAAAGCTAATTTTCACCAGTAGTCCCTGAGCAGCCACTATATACAAATACTCACTAAAACAATACAAAATACAAATGCATTACATCCAATGATATAACAACACCACTATCATCAACTGTCGTCTTACATATGAGGAACCACAGATAACTCAGGTGTACAGGTTTGGATAGATTTGAGCCATGTTTTCAATTTAAATGTAAAAGTACAATAATCAGTGCAGCCTCCATGGGCTTTGCATTCCAGTATATTGTAGCTCTAACAGAGAAGGCCGATTGACCGATTTTACTGTGTGGAAAAGGGACAACACAATCCCCTCTAGTTACTGCCCTTGTTACCCTGGAGGTGCTTTCCTTGAGCATGATGTGCCGGCGTAGGGGTGGAGGGGCAAGACCATACAGGATCTAAAAGACAAGGCTTGCATCTACATAAAGCTGTCCAGACTAAATAAATAATGTTTGTAAATGATATGACAACGGTGGTAACTGTTTTGGCTTGTTATAAAAAAATTTAAGTTTTTGTTTGTAGAGTGATTCAATTGGTTTCAGACTAGTAGCTCCTGCTTGTGACCAGCATGTGAGGCAATATCTCAGCTGTGAGAAGATCATAGCGTGCATATATAGTTTGGCGTCCTCCAGAGGAAGGTAAGGTCTTATAAACCTGAAGTTGGATAATCCAAACTTGACTGTGTTAACCACCTTCTTCACATATTTCTTAAATGTCAAGTTGGAGTCCAAAATGACGCCCAGAAACCTGAAGTTAGATACAACTTTCAGATTCTCTAAATTAACAAGAACAGCTGGTTGGGAACAATCAATGGAAGAAGTACATACAGTCTTGTCGATATTTAAATGCAGGCATGCAGAAATGCATAATTAGTCATCCATGTAGAAACATGTACCATAGCTTCAGTTAACTTGTTAACAACTAGTTGTTTATTTTTGAGTGTACATACAGGACTGTATCGTCTTAATACATCTGCATGTTAACTTGTGGGAGATCATTCATATATATGGTAAACAGAAGGGGGCCTAATATTGAATCTTGTGGGACCCCAATGTTATTGTAAAGAGTGGCCAACTGAGTGTCCCCCAAACGCACCCTTTGACGTCAGATAGGAGTACATCCAACAATGACTTCAGTGGACACATTAATGGAGGATAGTTTGGATAGGAGGACCTCATGATTCACAGTATCAAAGGCCTTTTTAAGATCTAAAAAGACTGCAGCGACTTCACCACCTATGTCCAGTTTAGATTTAATGCACTCTAGAAAATAGTAATTGGCTGTTTCGGTAGAATAGTTAGTTCTGAATCCAAATTGCATTAGATGTATGGAGTTGCCCTGAATGAGGGGATCAGTCAGATGATCAGCCACCCATCTTTCGGCTACTTTTGATAGCACTGGAAGAATGCTTATAGGTCGGTAATTTTCCACCGGTGTAGGGTCACCAGCACTTAAAATGGGTATCACTGCAGCAGACTTCCAAGCATTGGGGAAGAACCCATATTTGACGGACAGATTAACGAGATGTACAATAGGGGCAATCAGAGAATATTTTTGTCTCTTCAGGAATACAGTGTCTAGACTAAATACATATTTTGTTCTAGAGCTCCTGAATAAGCGAATAATACTGTCCACTGCTGACGCTGACATTTCAAGGATTCTGAATATTGGTTTATTATTATCTATGGGATTGAGAACTGTGGTCTTGGTTGAAAATATTTGATCAGTTCTCTGCCCTTGTTAAAGGTGGTGGATATGAAATCGGAGTCTTGCATGAGAATTCCATTAACCTTTTAATTCAGGATGTTTTTTGGACTTTTTAGCTCCTCTCCCTGTTAGTTTGTTGAGATTTTCCCTAAATCACTTTGCATCACATGATTAAAACACTTCTGGTTTTAAAGTGATGTATGTGGTAAAGGAATGGCTAGAACAGGGACAGATGCCATTTTAACAGACCACATGACCATTCTATACAGCCAGACAGACAAAGATGCTCTGTAGTGTAAACAATGATAACGATGATGGCAACAGTAGTACATTTTGGTTATAACTGCCTTTTAAAACGCCTAAGGACAGTGTACATAAAACCACCCTGAAGAATAAACATACCAACAGAACACCGTGAGACTATTAAAAACACCAGTTGGTTTTGAAGCAACAGTATTACAGTTAGTATGTGGCTATGTAAAGGAATAGTCGTAGCACAATGTGCAGGAGTGTCTCAGCCATTGAAATCCTTGGGTGGGCCACCTATAATTTTATTAAATTTTTGGGATGGAAAAAACACATTCAGTGTAAAATTGTGGGTTGTGGCCTCTAAAATAATCTCCTAATAAGCGCCCTGCCACTCCCACCCTTTTTGATACAGACCCCCCCCATATATAATTTGTAGGTTTAGTGTAGTGTAGGCCTATGTGGCTATGTAAAGCAATAGCCACTGCACAATGTCTAGTTTAAGTAGGCTACTATGTGACCACACTGAAGATTAACTCGGTTACACAAGTATGGCGTCCTGCAAGTGTAGCCACTGTAAAATTACAACTGCGACCTGGCCAAGATAGAGCAAAGCATTGCGACACAAACAACAACACAGAGTTACACATGGAATAACACAATAGGGGGGAAAATAAGGGGGAAAGTCTATATACAGTGTGTGCAAATGGCGTGAGGAGGTAAGGCAATAAATAGGCCATAGTAGCAAGAAATTACAGTTTAGCAAATTAACACGGGAGTGATAGATGTGCAGATGATGATGTGCAAGTATAAATACTGGTGTGCAAAAGAGGAGAAAAAAATAAATAAAAACAATGTGCAAGTAGAAATACTGGTGTGCAAAATAGCAGAAAAAAGTAAATAAAAACAATGTGGGGATGAGGTAGGTAAATTGGATGGGCTGTTTACAGATGGGCTATGTAACGCTGCAGCAATCGGTTAGCTGCTCAGATAGCTGATGTTTTAAAGTTAGTGAGGGAAAAATAAGTCTCCAGCTTCAGTGATTTTTGCAATTCATTCCAGTCATTAGCAGCAGAGAAATGGGAGGAAAGGCTGCCAAAGGAGGTGTTGACTTTGGGGATGACCAGTGAGATATACCTGCTGGAGTGTGGTGGTGGGTGTTGTTATCGTGACCAGTGAGCTGAGATAAGGTGGAGCTTTACCTAGCAAAGACTTATAGATGACCTGGAGCCAGTGGGTCTGGCGACGAATATGTAGCGAGGGCCAGCCGACTAGAGCATACAGGTCGCAGTGGTGGGTAGTATATGGGGCTTTGGTGACAAAATGGATGAGACTGTGATAGACTGCATCCAATTTGCTGAGCTATTTTGTAAATGACATCGCCGAAGTCGAGGATCGGTAGGATAGTCAGTTTTACTAGGGTATGTTTGGCGGCGTGAGTGAAGGAGGCTTTGTTGGGAAATAGAAGGCCGATTCTAGATTTAATCTTGGATAGGTGATGTTTAATATGAGTCTGGAAGGAGAGTTTACAGTCTAGCCAGACAACTAGAATATGTGGACAACTACAAATACCTAAGTCAGAACCGTCCAGAGTAGTGATGCTAGTCGGGCGGTTGCGGGCAGCGAATGTTTGAAAAGCTTGCATTTAGTTTTACTAGCGTTTTTAAGAGCAGTTGGAGGCCACGGAAGGAGTGTTGTATGGCGTTGAAGCTCGCATGGAGGTTTGCTAACACAGTGTCCAAAGAAGGGCCAGATGTATGCAGAATGGTGTCGTCTGCGTAGAGGTGAATCAGAGAATCACCTGCAGCAAGAGCGACATTGTTGATATATACAGAGAAAAGAGTCGGCCCGAGAATTTAACCCTGTGGTACCCCCATGGAGACTGCCAGAGGTCTGTACAACGGGCCCTCCAACTTGACACACTGAACTCTGTCTGAGAAGTAGTTGGTGAACCAGGCGAGGCAGTCATTTGAGAAACCAAGGCTGTTGAGTCTGCCGATAAGAATATGGTGATTGACAGAGTAGAAAGCCTTGGCCAGGTCGATGAAGACGGCTGCACTGTACAATCTTTTATCGATGGCGGTTATGATATCGTTTAGTACCTTGTGCGTGGCTGAGGTGCACCCGTGACCAGCTCGGAAACCAGATTACACAGCGGAGATGGTACAGTGGGATTTGAAATGGTCGGTAATCTGTTTATTAACTTTGCTTTTGAAGACTTTAGAAAGGCAGGATGGATATAGGTCTATAACGGTTTGGGTCTAGATTGTCACTCCCTTTGAAGAGGGGGATGACCGCGGCAGCTTTCCAATCTTTATGGATCTCGGGCGATCCGAAAGAGGTTGAATAGACTGGTAATAGGGTTTGCAGCAATGGCGGCAGATAATTTTAGAAAGAGAGGGTCCAGATTGTCTAGCCCAGCTGATTTGTAAGGGTCCAGGTTTTGCAACTCTTTCAGAACATCTGCTACCTGGATTTGGGTGAAAGAGAAGCTGGGGAGGCTCGGGCAAGTAGCTGCGAGGGGTGCGGAGCTGTTGGCGGGGGTTGGGGTAGCCAGGAGGAAAGCATGGCCAGCCGTAGAGAAATGCTTATTGAAATTCTCAATTATCATGGATTTATCGGTGGTGACAGTGTTACCTATCCTCAGTGCAGTGGTTTGGGAAACACTGACATAAACAATCACCTAAGAAATACATAACAGCATTTTTCTTTGAACCCAGGACTCCCTGGCGATCAGTGTAATGCACGGAATAGACAATCCTGATTAAATAAAGTAAGCTGAACTGCAGGGAATATTGAAGGAGAGCGTTGTGAAACCCTGTTGGTATATTTGATTAAAATAGAAGTGTTTTTGAGACATGTTGTTGTGCATTCCCCAGATGTTCTGTTGGGGAGATCACGGATGCCATGAAGGTTGTGTTTGGGGAACATAAAGCCAGCACCAGGATGGTGAGCGGAGCCTACCGCAGCGAGTTCGGTGAGCATGAGGAGATCTCCACAGCACACAACCGGTAAGCGCAGAAAGAAAATAGTACTTGATTCTCTGTTGTACTTAATGTTAGAATATAGAATATCTTCTCTGTTTTCAACCCCCTGAGACAGCACACTAAGGTTTGTAATAATATTGAATAACACAAAACATATTGAAACATGGTTGGGTGATATCAGCTTTTGTCCTATCATGATTCTGCACTTATGGCAGAAGATGTTTTCGCCTCCTAGTGGCCAATAATAATATTTAAAAAGGGAGAGAAAAACCCACTGCTAGCGACTTGCATGTTACAGGAGGGATGAGAGGAATCGGAACGTTGACAAAAGATAAGTGGATCCAAATATTTTCTAGTAGACTATTCTACTCTATTGGAGATGTGACACGAAAGAGATGTGTAGCCTAAGCCTATCTGTGTGTCTGTGTGTGCCGAGGTGCGAGTGACACAAAGTCAACATCGGGTGACAGTTTGTTAATCATCATGGGCTGCAGAGCAAGGAACTCTTGCTGTCCTTAGAACTGGATAATTATATACTGATTTGCATTTTTGCCTCATCCTCCTCTTATTAGGCCAGGGCTTACTATGCGTTGTAGGTAGGTTGCACATTGTTAGAATAATATGGAAATAGGCCTATATGCCTATAGGCTATGCATCCTTTCTTGCATAAGCTTTGCTCAGCTGTAGCCTAGCCTACGTTTTTTGACTTCTCATTGGATTTTTCCATCTTGGCATTGTTTGCTGAATTTCACTTTTTGTGGCCTGAAATATTTGACATTCAAAATAAAGCTGTATCAAGTCATGTTCTTATCAAATTGAGAGAGAACCGAAAATGTGACTTTTAAAATAATAAATGTCCGCTATAACAATTTACTTTCTTTTGGTCCTTGCCAAACAAAAACATTTTCTGATCTAATATTTTGTGCTGCTTTGGTGAAACTCTTAGCTCTGTCTACATAGTTATCTTGCATTCTGTAAATGCAACATATTTATTGAAATAACTATATTCATATATGTTATAGCCTTACTCGGAATGTCATCCATGCACTGCCCTGCTTTGCGGCAGTCAAGTTGAAATGGGTTAAGTATTGTTTGTCCCATCATGAGGTCATCACCATCGACGATGGTTGTCAATCATCCTCGATAGATGATACTATCGTAATATCGCCCAACCATAACACACACACACACACACTTGAAATAAGCACAGGGTCAACTGCAGTGCAGAACCATTTCAGGGTTAAATGCCTTGCTCAAAGGCAGAATGGCTCTGACACCAGCAACCTTCCACTTGCTCATCCCACTGTGTACCTGTCCTGGGATTTGAACCAGTAACTCTCCTTGTCTGCCTTTTCCTTCCCAGTAAGAACTGCCACCTCTTGACTCGATCTGATCGATCTGCAGAACAGTTCAGTTCCGGCAGGATTCATAGACGAAGCTTTTACTCTCATAGACAGAGCCTAAATCAGGTTTGTTCTCAAGGGACGCAGCATTCAGTCTGGCTTAACCAGGCTAGGTGGTTGTCCCCTTGGGAAGCCAAAGTGATTGGCATGCTTCTACACTTCAGCAATGCACAGAGAAGATGTTTGAAGGCCCTTATTGAACCTCCTATGTGATTGTTTGTGATCAGAGTTTTCAACTTTCTCCCCCATCAAGTCACTATTGCTGTTGTTGTGTCTGGAATTACAATACATTTAATATGTGTAGAGCCTTTCAAGAACTTTAATAATATTACACATTTCTGAACAGGGTTGTGGAGTTTAAGAAGAAAATCGAAGCTCTTTGCTGGCAAATACACCAATGCAATAATTTGCATTTATATAGTACATTATTCAAAGCAAAGGTAACTGACCTCATCAACCACCCATTTGTACAGTAGCATCCACCCATCTGAGCCATTTTATGCTAGACGTTCCACTACACATAAAGGTTGTGTTCATTAGAGCACACCATACCAAAGCATTTAGCAACGGAAAACAAAAATATGTTTAATTTTGGACAAGTTACGGCAGTCCTTCTTTGTTTCAGTTCGTTTTCTTCTGTTTGGTGTCTAAAGAATACTACCCAGCCATCACTACAGTCCCTAATATGACCTCTCCTTCCCTGTCCTCTATTGAGTGTCCAAGGTGGTTGTGTACCATAAACACTTAATTATTAATAACTATTGATATGACTTATTAATCTTCTCCCAGGGTGGTGGAATTTAAGAAGCATGAGGGCAGGAACCCTCGTCTGCTGGTGGCCAAGATGGGCCAGGACGGCCATGACAGGGGGGCAAAGGTCATCGCTACGGGATTCGCTGACCTGGGATTCGACGTTGACATTGGACCGCTCTTCCAGGTAAGCTTAGTTGCTAGCTACTGGACTTGAAGAGAAACGATAGAGTATTTATTTCCCAAGTGTTCACAGTAAAGAATAACTCCACGACAGGGAGAGAAGATCAAGTGAGGCATGGATTCAAACAAACGCAGTTAGCAGCGAATGGGATCTCTGCGAACCTTTGAAATTGCCTTAAATTGCCTATGAATCTATTTCTGTGCTTAGGTCGTTCATTTGCGTTGGGTTCAATCCCTGCCTCTGTGTTGTTTTAGTCACGCCTCAACTAATTCTTAAAGGTCAAGGCAGTCATTCACATAACCTATGCCAGGCATAGCACAATGATCACCGCACTAAGGAACGTGTGTGATAACAATGGGACTCTAATGCAGCAATTGTTAATGCTGCATGCAGACATACCACATCATATTCGTGCTTGGAAAAAGCCCTTACTGTAAATCTGCAGGTGGGTTATATCTTGGTCAATCGTCCTTTTAAACGATTAACGCTGAAATGTGTCTGTGAGTGTGAGTCCATCTGGTCTACTCTAGACCTATGGAAAGCCTATGGAACATTCCCTACACAGGCATGGCAAACATCAAAGCTGGCCAGTTCACTACGTTTCACCACTCTTCCCTCGTCATTCTCCTAGCGAGGATAGTTAGACAGACACTCCAGTCTTGTTAAAACGTCCCAGCCAATCCCTGAATCGGAAACAACATGAAATGCACTACTTTCATTCATCTGCTTGCCCTGCCCTCATATTTAGTCTCACATTGAAGTGTTTAACCATTTTATTTTCAGGACAACCAGGGCTACAAGTAGAAGATAACAACATTTGCCAAGTAGTTACATTCATGAGTTTTATTGACATGTCAATAAAGAAACAAGGTCTGCCAAGCCAAAACCTGATTCAAAAAAATAATAATTCTAAGAATGCTCTAAGTACCTAAATTGTTTGCTCAGTGGGAAATGACTATCCAACTAGTCAGTGACAACTGTGTGGAGTTTGACAGCAGTTAAGTGAGCTGCAAACGTGGTTTTGCTTAGCTAGCTACATGCCAAATGGATAGGCTACTCTTCACGGTTCTGAAATGACATGATCAATTGAAGTTAGCTGATCATGAAAAGCATGCAGTTACTTGCTGTATAACTGACGATAGAGCATGTAGAATCATACATAAAAAAAATGTAGTTCTGACTGCTCTTCAAGGGCTGACGAGATGATAGAAACGGCACATAGTTGTCTATGGTTTAGTGAAGCTGGGTGTCTCCTTGCCCTCCAGCAGCCAACTCGAACACTGTACCGTAATTGTGACGTTGTATTGATTCAAAACCTATAGAACATACACTTTCCATGACCAGGTGAATCCAGGTGAACACTCTTATTAATGTCACTTGTTAAGGAGAGGAGACGGGTTAAAGCCAGATTTTTTAAAACCTTGAGACAATTGAGACATGGATTGTGTATGTGTGCAATTCAGAGGGTGAACGGGCAAGGCGAAAGATTTGAGTCTCGTTAAACGGGGTGTGGTAGTAGATGCCAGGCGCACCGGTTTGTCTCGAGCTGCAACACTGCTGGGTTTTCCACGCTAAACAGTTTCCCGTGTTCAGGGGACATTCAGTCTCACATACAGTCAGGTTCATAATTATTGGCACCCTTGATAAAGATGAGCCAAAAAGACTGCAAAATAGATAATACAAATACTGAGCTATATTGTATGCTCAAAAACATTGGGGAATTATATTGTTTTATACTAATACAATTGCTCAGACAGATATTTTGTTAAACAAGTAATACTTTTTTTCAAAGACAGCGCTCAAATTTATTGGCACCCCAGTTTTAAATACTGTTGCACCCTCCCATTGCGGGGATAAGGACACAGGCTTTTTCTAAAATGTTTTAGGAAATTAGAGAACTCGTTGGGAGGGATGATTTTATGATCATACTACAATACTGCCATATGGCAATACTGCAGGAACTCATGTAGGCTCCACGATCCATGATCTTGAAGGTGAAGTTGGGAACGATTGAGAAGCAGTAGCAGTGGAATTTGGTGGCTCCATAGCTCGTAACTAGCTCGCAGCGCTGACAAAAGGAATAAGAGCCGTGATGAATTCCAGTAACTTGTCCTTGGTTGCCAGCATCAATGTTGAACAAAGGTTTGCCGTGTGCTGCTCAGCATGACATGAAAGAGAGGACAAAGCAGTATTTGTTCTGGTTCAGATGACTGATGTTCCATGCTAATTATTTCATATTGGAGTGTATGAGAGTACAGTTAACATGTGAGTGTCCATAGTGCAAGCAGAACATAAGAGATCATGCAAGATTAAAGGCAAGGAACATGTAGCTTATTCAGACTGAAGAACCCCTAAAGCCATCATACGGACCACCTCTGAAAAGTATAATGCAACCGTAACATTGTTGCCTTAACATGAACTCAAAGTTGTGCTACTGAGTGAGGAGAGATACCAACTCATGTTGGTTGCTTCTCCGTAGTCCACGGAAAGAAGGCGGACCGATGGATTCCTGAGCAGACTGCACGCCAAAGGGTCCTGACACTCAGTATGAATTGAATCCCTGCTATCGAGCCATGATAAGAAAGGCTGCATTTGCCTGACTGAAATTTGGAATAGAAAAGATATATACGTGGTTATATAACAGAAGACATTGTACAGAGAGAAGAGCAGACAGTAGACTGCTGCAGAGTGGCACAGCTCAGCCATGACACACCATCACATGGCATAAATCGACATACAGACGGTATTACTAACAACCCCCCAAAAAAAAAACTCAACTAAACGTTAGTACAGGTGGTTACGTAACTATCTAAATAGCCTAATGACCTACTAATACTGCTCAGCAGCAATGAGAGTGACATGATAATCTAAAACCTAGACCTAATAAATAGTCTACTTGAGCTGAAGGTTTATGTCTAACGGTATATGCCGGTAAGCCGTGAGAAAATAATAAATGACCTGATAACGAGAGAAATAGACCCCATAGATTAGTAGAATAAGCCTTGATATCTGAAATAAACTCTCTAACAGACGTTCCCATTAGAGGCAATAGCCGCTTGATCGCCGACAGTTTATCGCCATGTGCCTGTTTAGCAAGCCCACCGCCTGCTAGGTAATGCTAGTATCAACAGGGTTAGGCAACACTGTTCAAACTATAGCGAGCCCTGATTGGTCATCGCACAGCTATACAGCTTCAGCTTCCCCACTAAGGTCCAAGATGATAACCCTAACTTTTCTTCCTCCGATTTCAAGTTAGGGTTTAGGTTAGGCAATAGTATACATGTAAATTGAGGCTGTAGTGTAATTTGAATGCTAATTGTAGCGATCACTTCATTATAGTCATCATGTATTCGCTCCTATTATTATGTGTTATCTTCATGTCTTACATACTACTTCTATCATGTGTTTAAGGCTGCAACTCTTATGCAATGGTGACTGCTAGCACATTTAGGTGTGAGCTGATATTCTTTGCTTCGTTATGTATACACGGTATTGCATATGGCATGGCTGCCGATTTGTCACATTTGTAGGAGCATCTGCATGGTTAGGTTCAGTAGCTTAATACACGCTGACCAGGGGTGAAAGTAAGGCGGTCTGGTACTGCGTCCCGGCAAAATAAATAGTGGGGGTACGCCGTACCGGTAAAACATGAGCCTGTCACAATAATTAAAACAAACGTGTAAGCTGTAGGCTATTTCACAATTATTTATCATTACCGCATGTCAGAGGCATGAAAAATGTGCAAATGGACTTGAAAACGGGTGGTGTAGTCGACAATCCAAAATGACAAGGTAGAGAGAGATAAGTGGCCGACATTGAGACTCGTTCGCAGCAGTGAACTAAAAAAATAATAATAATAATAATCCGTGTTAGAGGTCTCTTTCCATTCACCATACAGACAGTTTAGAGGCTGGAAATACACTCGGTTGAATGTGCACGCGTAGTCTAGTAAAGGAGCCCTTTGAAGTGATTGTTTGACAATCAGATAAAAACATAACTGGTTGTGTTTATGCCCCGATTAAAGGTAATACATTTTAAAAGTTAAATGACCAATCTTTATGATTAGTCCCACAGAGATCCTATTGAATTAATAGGGGTTCTATATGGAATTCTATGATTGGGCCCATACCTGGAAGAACATTACATCTACTTTCACCCCTGATGATGACTAGAATGACACGATCACTACAATTAGCATACAATACAATAGCATACGATAAACTAAGAATAGAGTCAGTAAACTGTCACTAGAATAATAATACTACTGGAACACGAAGATAGACGGACACGGTCTACTACCTATGTCAAATGTATGACACATGGCTTGAACTTGAACCTACTGCTGCAGATAAGCATGAAGTAAATGTAACTACGTTGACTGAAATAATACCGTCAAATGTATACTAGTCTGACTCATTCTACAGTATGCACTAATGAGCTAGCAGTTACTCTGATTTTGCTCAGAGCAGAAAAGCAGTAAAAGTGCCGAGATACTAGTACACTAGTCCAGACCAGTCTCAAATTAAGAGAATGCATTTCTAGCTTAAACTGTGTAAGGGAATAGGGTTCCAAAGAATAATGTTGTCCGAAAATAATGTACAATATTTAAAGTGTACAATATTTAAAGTGTGACTGCCGACGCAAGTCACATGAACTAATGTGACTGGGATGACCCATAAAATGTCAGCTATCACTGATAGAGTGCCTTGCCGTGGTCTCGTGAGCTGCGCGACACAGTGATGGCTACTATCAATATTGATGCTGCACTAAACTAATCACCAGAATCACAGTGACAAGCACCATCTTCTGCTCATGATAAGAAAACATGGCTACTCCCTCACTGTATATCGATGCATAGCCTGTATAGCTAGCTTAGCATAGGCTACTTCCTTGTATGGATAAGGGATGATTCTCCATGATGGTGTGTGTGTGTGTCCCCGAGCACACAGACTCTGCCCGAAAGCTGGCATTGGGAGCAAACAGTAGGCTATACAATTAGGCTACTCCCAAGGCTAATTCTACTTAGCTAGCTAGTTTGTCAGTAAATAGCCGGCTACAATCTTAGAGCAGCAACATGGTGGATCCTCTCAATCAGCAGTAACTCCTGTCCGCATTGTTTCTTCATTCACTGACACACATCCCAACACCTCCACCCACAAACACCAACAGACCACAACATTCACTACCACACTCACATAACCCACACCACAACATCTCCACCCACACACACCCACAAACACCAACAGACCACAACATTCACTACCACACTGACATAACCCACAACACCTCCACCCACACACACCCACATACGCCTGTAGACCTCAATATTCAATATCCACAAAAAAGCTGCACACATCCAACTCTCAACCTCCTCGCATTGACACACATTCAACTCCACCCACCCACACACAGCCACGAACACATACAGTGCCCAACCCTTCCCCCTGCTCACACTGACACCCACACACAGCCACAAACACATACAGCGCCCAACCCTTCCCCCTCCTCACACTGACACCCACACACTGCCACCAGAACCTTCAAGGTTTACCGCAGCCATGGATGCAAAAATGTTAGAAATGCTCAGCCTGCAAAGACATTTAGTCCAGATTCAACAAGACAGGAACTCTCTCTCTGAAGAGTTCACTGCTGATTTGCAGCGTATTACTGAGCAGTGACTGTTAATTGAAGTAAATCCGTTTTTGAATGAACAGTGATTGTAATGGAAGTAAATTAGTTTTGGAATAAGCAGTTATTATTATTTAAGTAAATCAAATCAGTTTTTTTTTTATGGTTCTCAATGTTGTAGTCAATGGAATAGATTTTTGGAATGTTTTGTGTTATTTATGTATGCAATCTAATAAACAAATATTTAGCTTTTCCTTGTTAGTCCTTTTTGTTCTCTCTGCAAACTGAAGTTCCTTCTGGAAAAAGACAGTTATTCTATGTCATGTGTCTCAATCATTGAAAATGCTATTTCTTAAAAAATGGACACCAGAACAATTTTCTCCATTGTGCAACAATAAGTATTTCATTTTTTTTTTAGAGCAGGCGCATTATGTTGTCCCTCTTCTGGACAGCCTGGTTACGTGGGGCCACTCTATTGTCTGCAGGATCAGGGACTCGCTCGATGTCATGTGCCACAACATGGTCCTCATCCAAGTCCTCTGTGATGCCTTCATGGATGAGGACCATGTTGTGGAGGACACAGGGCACTGGCGATGGCTTCTAGCTCTTCTCCAGCAGCAGCATTCCAGAGGTTGGAGTCTCCTCCATTGGCACTTTAACAGCCCAAAGGACGTCTGTGGATCTGGTTAAATCTTTTGTGCTTGTCCAATAGGTGACTATTGTCCCTGAATGGGACAATAAGATCCAGGCTTATGGGATAGGCAGACTACCCCCATGAGGTGGTACTACTCTGGCAAAGAGTAGGCATTGAGGTGAGCCTTAGGGTTGCTGGTTCTGTACACGCGTGCATCATGCACAGAACCAGCATGGCCAGCGTAGCTCCTGTTATCTAACAAAAGACCGTTTGTTCCCTACACTACGCTCTGTATGTGTCCGTTTTTATGTTATTCTGTATTTTTCCATCACGAGAAAGGCCCATGGCCCTGAAACTGTTAACAATGTCTCAAGTCAGCTATGTTGCATAACACATACACCCACACAAGCCAACAGCAGATAATATTCAATCACATATGATATGGTAACGGGCTATAGTGTATAACACAGAACCTCACACTACATCATTGGGGATTTTAGTGACACTTTATTTAGGCTACTTTGACCAAAACACAGGCCGTCTAGACATCCAAATTACCAAAACGTTTTTTGGGGTTCAACCGAAAATGACACCGAAGGGCGAAGTCGTTGTAGCGAGGGCCGACTTCCTCCACATAACCCTCGACGCTTCACCCACTAAAATCTGTAGCCACTCCATGACATCGGGACCAGGATCTAAAAAGTCAGAAAGGCACAGGTAAAACCAACATTTTACGTGGTCATTACATCGTGTTATCAGCAAGAGTAGCTAAAACTAACATAATGGAATGTTTGTGTTTAAAAAAACAAAAGTTCAACAAACTTTGTTTTAAACAAACACAGTTTGCCACACGCGTTCGCTAATATATTGCTTGTTGAACGTGCCTTGGGGCAGTCTCAGCCTTAAAATATAACACATGATTTAGAAGTAATAAATCAGATCTTATTGAGACGTACAGTATAGGAGGACCACTATATAGACTTTCCACATCATTGGCAGTGGTTCGACTACTAACGTGATGATGACTACTGTTTTTTCATACTACTTTGTTTCCTCCTCTATAGACCCCCCTGGAGGTGGCCCAGCAGGCGGTAGATGCAGACGTCCACTGTGTTGGGGTCAGCACGCTGGCCGCAGGACACAAGACCCTGGTCCCAGAGCTTATCAAGGAGCTTCGCAACCTCAACCGCCCTGACATCCTGGTCATCTGTGGAGGGGTCATCCCACCTCAGGTAACCTGTGACCCCTAACCCAACCTCAACCGCCCTGACATCCTGGTCATCTGTGGAGGGGTCATCCCACCTCAGGTAACCTGTGACCCCTAACCCAACCTCAACCGCCCTGACATCCTGGTCATCTGTGGAGGGGTCATCCCACCTCAGGTAACCTGTGACCCCTAACCCAACCTCAACCACCCTGACATCCTGGTCATCTGTGGAGGGGTCATCCCACCTAATGTACACTGTAACCTTTGACTTGTAGGGAGATGAACCCTGAGAATGTCCTGAGTCTCTGTCAGTCTTTCTCTTTCTGATACCAAATAATGATATCCCTCCAAGGTTAAAAAACGTCAAGAAATATACATATACAGAATATACAAAGATCCACCTCTTTCCCACCACCTTTTTCCTTTCTCTCTGCAGAATACTAAACAATAATAGTGTAAATGACACCAACACGAGCTGCCATCAGTTTCTCTCATCAAATAGGAAAATAAAGAAGACCAGTTTAGTCTCTCTGCTTGACCAAACAGTAGAATAACCCATAGCCTGCTCGGTCCAAGGCCTAGTTACCTGGTCTGTAACCTGATTTTAAAGTTGTGCATTTATGTGAGAAATCTGTGTATGAGGACTGTGTTGTATGTACATGTGCCCGCCCAGGAGACGGCAAACTTAACAGGATCCAGGGCCAGCTCCGTCCTGCCTCCCATAGGTCGGCTAACCAGATGTATTGTTTGTTGTTCAAAAGGGTGACAAAAACACACACAGAGAGTGGTGCACACATGGAACCTATGAGATTGTTTAATTACTGCTAGGCCTGAAGAGTGAGAAAACATTGAGTTAGTTGAGGTAAACACAATCAGGCTGCCTGATGACTATTTCTGATTTACCGTCTTAATATACACACAAATGTGCGTGCTTGTGTCTTGGTAGTTTAACAAATCAGTTGCCTTCTGCAGGGGACCAATGGATGCCTTTATAATGTATTGTGGGATGGAGGTGTTGCTCAGAGTGGGTGTGAATTGGAAAAGTCAAAGCAGTGCAAATAGGAATTGACATCAAAATCCATAGCTCTGCCACTTGATGCCTGGATGCACACGCACGCACGCACACACACACACACACACACCTAGTAATAGCTACTGGTGTCCTGTGAGAGAGATGAAACCATTCAGTTTATGTATTCAGAGAGACGTCTCATTTATGAAACCATGTTTCTGTGTTCACACATAGACATTAGCCGATTATAGAGCCAACAACAACAAACATAAAACAGCCAGGATCAGAGGCCCATGTTGAACACACAAGATTGTATCATAACGAATACAATACCATGAGAACTACCGCTAACATTCCTAGACGTGACGTGATTGCGCCGCCTTGTCCTCTGTCCTTTATGTATAGATGGTGGTATTCATAGTGAATATTTTATTCATAAAGAGCTTTTCTTCAGCTTCGACACTATGCTACAGTATAATAGCTCTGCTATATAGATATCAAAATATGCAGGTTTCTCAGGGTGCATTCACACCAGTGGTGGTTAGTGCCATTAGAGATTAGGGATGGTGATTTGATAGGTGTACGCTACTACATGATACTCAAATTTGCCTTATACCCATAATGAGGTTGCTACAACCTAGCCTAGAAATTAACATTTGTAATATAGGTGCACAGGGTCTAGAGACAAATTGTGGTAATCAAAGTGAAAGACAGTGACACTTTCAATATCACCTTGCACACTCTTGCCTGCATCTATCTCATCTGGGGTGTAATCATTAGTCCAAACAGTTGCAAACTGCTTTGCAACTAAAACAAGAGTTTTTATTGGACAAATTCAGGTAGATCCCTCCTTGTTTCATTCAGTTTTCTAAAGTTTAGTAACAAAATCAGTGGATGGAATAAATCCCTGTTCACCTGCACACACAGTTCACTTTCATAGCAGCCACATAAAGCATCATCACTTTACTCGTTGTATAATTCCTTCTATCATCTACGTGCTCTCCTCCTCTTACATTTTCCCTTTGCTTGTGGACTTCAGTGCACAACACAACAGGTGTCTGTTACCAGGCACAAAAACCTCTCCAAGCCAAACCTTCATACCATAACCCCTAACCGCTACACAGCCTACATTGTTGTCAACATATTAACATTATGTCAACAAACTAAAATTAACACATTAGTAAACCCACAATCCAAACCTTGTGTACAATCACACAGTACAGTGTACAGCAACCAGTTTAGCAGGCAATACATTCATAAAACCGAAAGCTTACTTTGACTTGGAACAGATGAAGCTGGCTAACATAAATACCATTCCTCTCTGTTTGAGTCAGGTTGTTGAGTAGGCTAAATAAGCTGCGTTGGCTAAGTAAGTGAAAGGTATAACAGCATCCACTCTCCTGGGAAGGATTTCTACTAGATGTTGGAACATTGCTGCAGAGACTTGCTTCCATTCAGGCACAAGAGCTTGCTTCCATTCAAGAGTGAGGTCAGGCAATTGGCGTTTCAATTCATCCCAAAGGTGTTCGATGGGTTTGAGGTCAGGGCTCTGTGCAGGCCAGTCAAGTTCTTCCACACCGATCTTGACAAGCCATTACTGTATGGACCTCACTTTGTGCATTGTCATGCTGAAACAGGAAACGGTCTTCCCCAAACGGTTTCCACAAAGTTGGAAACACAGAATCGTCTAGAATGTCATTGTATGCTGTAGCATTTAGATTTCCCTTCACTGGATCTAAGGGGTCTAGCCCGAACCATGAAAACCATCCCCAGACAATTATTCCTCCTCCTCCAAACTTTACATATGGTACTATGCATTTGGGCAGTCCGTCGGACTGGCAGATGGTAACGCGTGATTCAATACTCCAGAGAATCCGTTTCTATTAAATCCCTAGAGACCAAGCACGCGGTTTGAACCGGACGTCAAAAAGGGTTAAGAAATCTACAAAACTAAAGACCAGAGAAGGCATCCCCACACTGAAATGGTTACCACTCTGAGACCAGCGAGACCAACAGCGTAAGCTGAAAGGTACTGGATGGCTAGACACTGAAACTTTCTCGAGTGAAGAAGATGAAAACTACACAGGAACATTCAGTCTGCAGCTGTTTAAGTACTTTAGTCTATTACCCTCATCCGAGAAATGGATCTGAAAGATCCATTCTAAAGAACAATTTCCTATCAAACGGCTGTTGGTATGTCTGACATATCCATAATAACATAGCTACAACTACGAAAGACTTTGATCTCTGGTGGACAAACCAGAGACTTTCTGTCGAATTACTCCCCAGACGGATCAAGTGTTTTCAACGGAGAGACCGCAAAGACATACAGTTGAAGTCAGCGTTTATATACACTTAGGTTGGAGTCATTAAAACAAATTTCTTGTTAACCAACTCTAATTTTGGCAAGTCTGTTAGGACATCTACTTTGTGCATGACACAAGTCATTTTTCCAACAATTGTTTACAGACAGATTATTTCACTTATAATTCACTGTATCACAATTCCAGTGGGTCAGAAGTTTACATACACTAAGTTGACTGTGCCTTTAAAAAGCTTGGAAAATTCCAGAAAATTATGTCATGACTTTAGTAGCTTCTGATAGGCTAATTGACATCATCATCATTCAATTGGAGGTATACCTGTGGACATATTTCAAGGCCTACCTTCAAACCTAGTGCCTCTTTGCTTGACATCATGGGAAAATCTAAAGAAATCAGCCAAGACCTCAATTGTAGACCACCACAAGTCTGGTTCATCCTTGGGAGCAATTTCCAAACGCCTGAAGATACCACGTTTATCTGTACGAACAGTTGTACGCAAGTATAAACACCATGGGACCACGCAGTCATCATACCGCTCAGGAAGGAGACTCGTTCTGTCTCCTAGAGATGAACGTACTTTGGTGCGAAAAGTGCAAATCAATCTAAGAACAACAGCAAAGGACCTTGTGAAGATGCTGGAGGAAACCGGTACAAAAGTATCTATAGCCACAGTAAAACGAGTCCTATATCGACATAACCTGAAAGGCCGCTCAGCAAGGAAAAAGCCACTGCTCCAAAACCGTCATAAAAAAGCCAGGCTATGGGTGGCAACTGCACATGGGGACAAAGATTGTACTTTTTGGAGAAATGTCCTCTGGTCTGATGAAACAAAAATAGCGCTCTTTGGCCATAATGACCATCATTATGTTTGGAGGAAAAAGGGGGAGGCTTGCAAGCACACCATCCCAACCGTGAAGCACGGGGGTGGCAGCATCATGTTGTGGGGGTGCTTTGCTGCAGGAAGGACTAGTGCACTTCACAAAATAGATGGCATCATGAGGTAGGAAAAGTCTGTGGATATATTGAAGCAACATCTCAAGACATTCGTCAGGAAGTTAAAGCTTGGTCACAAATGGGTCTTCCAAATGGACAATGACCCCAAGCATACTTCCAAAGTTGTGGCAAAATGGCTTAAGGACAACAAAGTTGAGGTATTAGAGTGGCCATCACAAAGCCCTGACCTCAATCCTATAGAAAATTTGTGGGCAGAACTGAAAAAGCGTGTGCGAGCAAGGAATGGGCCAAAATTCACCCAATTCATTGTGGGAAGTTTGTGGAATGCTCCCCGAAACGTTTGACCCAAGTTAAACAATTTAAAGACAATGCTACCAAATACTAATTGAGTGTATGTAAACTTCTGACCCACTGGGAATGTGATGAAAGAAATAAAACCTGAAATTAATAATTTTCTACTATTGTTCTGACATTTCACATTTTTTAAATAAAGTGGTGATCCTAAGTGACCTAAGACAGGGATTTTTTTTACCAGTATTAAATGTCTGGAATTGTGAAAAACTGAGTTTAAATGTATTTGGCTAAGGTGTATGTAAACTTCCGACTTCAACTGTACACACGTAAATATGTACAATGCAATTACTTTGAATTAGCGGCCGTTCATGTGCAAAGTATTGCCGCTCTTTGTCTGCCAAGCTGTCATATCGGGTTTAGTCCACTAGGGACTTTTCATTGCATTATGTAGTAATCAATGTGTAAACTATTCTGTTTGTGTGTTTATGTAATTCTGTGTGATTAGTTGGTTAGTAAATAAATAATTAAGCCACTTTGTATATCGCTGATTCAGAATTTATGCTAGGGTTCGTGCAGACATCCAAGGGTTTTGCGACATTCAGAATGAGACTGATAGAAGGTAAATAAGAATTAATGACTTGACTGTGACTGATGTAAGAGATATAAATATCTTTAGAGTTTAGTCGGAAGATAGTAACTCTAACTTTTTCCGTGGTCCCCCAGATTTCTACTTAATTAATTGTTAATGAGTCATTTAATCACGTAATAATTTAACGTGGTATGTAATTATTTGATAAAATAGCAGTCAATCACATTAAAAAATAACAGTCAAAGACACAACACCATTCTCCTGCTAATGTTTGTCTATGGAGTTTGCATGGCTGTGTGCTCGATTTTATACACCAATCAGCAACTGGTGTGGCTAAAATAAGCTGAATCCACTCATTTGAAGTGGTGTCCACATACTTTTGTATATTTTATTTTAGCTGTCCTCTGGCTAAGCAATGGTGCTACCCTGTTGGGGCTACTGTTTACCTTCATTTCAAAACAGTGTGTTTTTAATCAGTGGATATATTTATTTTTTTATTCACTGAGTAGAATGGTCTTCCCCTTCTTCCTATGAAGATCATCTGCTGACTCACACGTTGGTTATACACTGGTATTAAGGGAGATGGTTCTAGTAAAGGTTTTACTGTCTGCATGGTCTGTTAAAAAATAAAATGCACTTCATCCTCATTCCATTTTGGTCTGAGAATGTGTGTCTTTAACACTATGTTGCAGGACTATGAGTTCCTGTACCAGAGAGGTGTGTGCTGTATCTTTTTACAGTATACAACTCCATGCTGTATGTTTCTCTACAGGACTATGAGTTCCTGTACCAGAGAGGTGTGTGCTGTATCTTTTACAGTATATAACTCCATGCTGTATGTTTCTCTACAGGACTATGAGTTCCTGTACCAGATTGGTGTGTGCTGTATCTTCGGCCCCGGGACGAGAATCCCTCAGGCTGCAGTAGAGGTGATAGACAACATTGAGAAGAGCCTGGACAAGATCCGCCAGGCCATGTAGACCGATTGCTGATGAACAATATAACTCAAGTGTGTGTGTGTGTGTGTGTGTGTGTGTGTGTGTGTGTGTGTGTGTGTGTGTGTGTGTGTGTGTGTGTGTGTGTGTGTGTGTGTGTGTGTGTGTGTGTGTGTGTACACACAGCGATGGGAAGAAGTTGCAAACATCGGCGTGTGATATCTGCACAGGATGATAGAATAGCGCAATGAGATTGTGACATGAATATATTCATAATGACTGTGTGAATTTTGCCCTAAACCACAACCAATAATATACAGTTTAGTCTACAGATCTCTTAGTCTGTCTTCATCAGCGTTTCTCAATCCATTTCTGGAGGACACCCCTGTTCATCTAATCAAGGACTTGGTGATTGGTTGTGTACAGTAAGTGCTGGGTTTGAAAACGTGTTCTTTCTGAGCACTCTCCTAAGGATAGATTGTAAAACACTGATATGGGGCGGCTGGTAGCCTTGTGGTTAGAGCGTTGGACTTGTAACCGAAAGGTTGCAAGATCGAATATCCGAGCTGACAAGGTAAAAATCTGTCATTCTGCCCCTGAACAAGGCAGTTAACCCACTGTTCCTAGGCCTTCATTGAAAATAAGAATTTGTTCTTAACTGACTTTCCGAGTTAAATAAAGGTAAATAAATAAAATAAATATACACAGATGTTTGTGAAAACTGATAATATAATCGTGTGAAATCTGCACAGGATATTATGGTAGAACAAGGAGATTGTGGAACTATTCGTAATTACTTTTATCTAAATTCCATGTTATCTAAAGTCACTGAACTTATGTTGTCAATAAGAATAATGTGATTTGTTTGCTGTAACAGCTTAAGGTTTTCCATGGTTCAGATGAGATATTGAATCTGATCAATAATATCATTAACTTTAACAAAGCCTATCTTGATTACTTATCGATTTGGGTTTTTACTGCTGGCTAACTTCAAAATGACTTTGCGCGTAGTATCGCGAAGATACACTACCGTATGACCTTTTTATTTATCCAGGTAGGTTACAGAGAAATTGAGAACACATTCTCTTTAACAATAACAACCTGGCAATAGGATAGTCATTTGGCATATTAGGTCATTTCTCTCACAATCATTTTTACTTTCTATCTTCCTTGTTCTGTGTGAAAATGAGAAACATGCCAGACCCTTTAACCCCAGAACTCACCCTCAGACAAATGGTAATGACTAAATTTAGTACATTGACACTGGGAACAAATTCTGACTTGGAAGTCCTAAGAGCAGCTTTGACCCCCTAAATCACTTATTATGTAACAATGGGTTGGAGATTTGCCTGATTCTCACTTCTCAAGTTAGAGATTCTAACTGATAGAGAGATTACCTCAAGCAGGACAGATCAGACATGTTAGGCAATACAAAGTGGGCCGTTGCTGGCTATGTTACTGTATGTATTTGGTCAGATATCCTTTTGCCTTTATGTTCAAGCTTTTGTATTGTCTTTATATCTTATTTTTTTAATTGTCTGCTGGAGCTTTGAACCGGTTTATTGGAATAAGAGTTGAGTGCTATGGAGACTGATTACATATCCGCTGATTGCCATTGACTTGCTCATGTCTCTGCTCTCGATAACAAAGCTCAACGGCTCTCTTTCTCTCTGTCCATCCCCGCGTAGCCACACTCAAACCCCATCCAGAAACAACATCTAGCCTTTAAGGACTTCTATAGCTTGATTTTTATCAGATTGGAATGAACAATTATGGCAAAACTTGCCTTTCAGAGTGTGAGGTGGAGTTGCTAGCATATTTGGTTATTCCCACACAATAGCTTGAAGTACCTAGGGCAGGGGTCTCCAACAGGTCTACTAACAGCTACCTGTAGCTCGCAGCCCACATATGAGTAGCTCAACAAGCAATTCTGAAAGTATGTGTCATTTTTCATGTTTTCAATCCCAAAATGCCATAAACAAATCTCACAAGTAAATCTCACATTCCTCACTTGCTAGATGTGCAATTAAAAGGCAAAGATGCACAATTAAATGGGAATTCCACTCAAATCTAAATTTGCTTGTTTTCTTACAGAACTAAAATAATCGTCTTCGGATGTGATTTAAGCATTGACATGGACTCAGAACATCCAATTGAGTTGTTTTTCTCTATAAACACATTTCATTTTGAGAGTGAAAAACAATATATATAAAACACAATTTGGGGTTAAAAATCACAGATTTTATATGAGGTGTTTATTTAAGCAATAAGGCCCGAGGGGTTGTGGAATATGGCCAATATACCACGGCCAAGGGCTGTTCTTGGTCACACGTAGTTTATAATAACCATTATTTTTTACCAGGTATATTGACAGAAAACACTAAGGACTCAGAGAAGAATGTGCCAGCCTATTTGAAAGCATTAAAAGTTGCTTTCATGCTAGAAACGGATGGAGACCCCTGACCTAGAGCTAAGGGTTATTTCTGGACAGGTCTACAGTATCTGTAATATAGAGCAGTGGAGGCTGGATAGAGGAGCTACAGGAGGATGGCCTAGTAATGGCTGGAATGGAATTTATGGAACGGTATCAAACACATCAAATGTACTGCAACCATGTTTGACTCTGTTCCATTTACTATATTTGAGCTATTACAATGAGCCTGTCCTCATATAGCTCCTCCCACCAGCCTCCGCTAATATAGAAGAAACACTATGAGAATGGGCAGTCAGAGAAACAATCTGAAACAGAGTGCAGAAAGCAAACCAGCTAAACAAATGAAGACCATGCAGTTGAAACGTTGTTGTTAAATCTAAGTTGAAAGCAGCAGGCAGTTTGCTCCTCTGCTTTTGAAATCAAATATCAATCATTTCTGACGTCTGAGCAGTGGAGCTGTAGGCAGAATTCCTTATCCAATAAGTTCATTCATGAATACACAAGTAAGAAAGAGAGATCATCTGTAAGAAAGATCAGGAAACATTTTGTTTATGTATTTAACCCCTTATTTTTGGCACTAAACAGCCTCCATTATATACTTCCATATATGTTTTTAACTGTTACCGGGTGATCTTCGGACGATTCTTGTGAGCGTCCTATTAGTGTGCAGCCTGAACTGTTTGGAGGCTACAGACAGAAGTTGGTAGATCGGCTGTACCGACTTCAGACAAGTCCCAAGATGGAGATGACCATGTTCGTGAGGGTCTCGTTTTTCGGGCAAAGCCATTGGGAAACTACAGACATTTTCGCGAGAAGACTGATTTTCAGGATATCTCATGGTTTGACCAACACCGGTCTAGCTCTGTCACCTTTCACCGCAGATGCAGAAGTGTGACATCTGAGGGGCCTCCCGAGTGGCGCAGTGGTCTAAGGCACTGCATCGCAGTGCTAGCTGTGCCACTAGAGATCCACAGCCGGCTGCGACTGGGAGACCCATGGGGCGGTGGACAGTTGGTCCAGTTTGGCCGGCAGGGATAACCTTGTCCCATCACGCTCTAGTGACTCCTGTGGCGGGCCGGGCACATGCACACTGACACGGTCGCCAGGTGTACGGTGTTTCTTCCGACACATTGTTGTGACTGGCCCTTGGGTTAAGTGGGCATTGTGTCAAGAAGCAGTGCGGCTTGGTTGGGTTGTGTTTCGGAGGACACATGGCTCTCAACCTTTGCCTCTCCCGTGTCCATACGGGAGTTGTAGCGATGAGACAAGACTAACTACCAATTGGATACCATGAAAGAGGGGTAATAAACTGATTTTTTTTATTATGCTAATTCAATTTCAGTAAGGGTGTGGATATGGACTCTAGGGGGTTTTAATAACTCAAACTATTTTTTGAATTTTGCTCACTATTAATGCAAACAAAGATGAATTTAGATGGAGAAACAGGATCTATTAATGTCAAAATTTCAGGGTCTCCGTTACAACAACATTAAAAAAAAAAACATTCTATTGTCAGAGGAGTTGTGTTTCAGGGCATGCAGAGGAAAAGAAGATCATATTTTTCAAGATTTTCAATTTTTGTCAAGGTTTTCTAATAAGATAAAAGGGTCTTGCCATCATGGTGAGCACCACCGGTTAACCTTAGGTTAAGGTCTTCATTGGGAAGTGAAGTCTATAATCATTCATGAATCAATAAGCGCTTGAAGATAGCAACACGCACACACTACCGACCACACAGACTTTGGAGCAACAATGACTGTGCTGGTAACGTAATGGTTTAATGGAATGGTATGTGTACTATATATACACCCCTTCAAATTAGTGGATTCGGCTATTTCAGCCACACTCGTTGCTGGCAGGTGTATAAATACAGCACACAGCCAACTCCATAGACAAACATTGGCAGTAGAATAACATTAACGAAGAGCTCAGTGACTTTCAACGTGGCTCCTTCATAGGATGCCACCTTTCCAACAAGTCAATTAGTCAGCTTTCTGCCCTGCTAAAGCTAACCCAGTCAACTGTAAGTGCTGTTATTGTGAAGTAGAAGTGTTTAGGAGCAACAAAGACAGAGAAAAGAAATATGCTTTTCTAAAGCTGTTTGATTTTCTCAGAGTAGCTCTGTTACAATCATTAGAGGTCACACAAACAAGGTCAGATGTGAAAAACGCTTCCTGAAGTTTCCAGCCGCCTCAAATGGCACACTATTCCCTATTCCTAACATAGTTCACAACCACTGCCCAATCAGAATAATATTAGCTACATAGGTCTCTATCTAAAAGTAGTGGACTATGTAGGGAATAGGGTGCGATGTCAGATTAGCTCTCCTGTTTTAACTTGATGGTTCCTGAGGCTTCTATTGGGGACAGACTCTCAGAACACTCTAGACATGGAGAGGAAAGTCAAGAAGGCTGTCTCGTAGCCTGCCAATGCTACAATATCCAACAAGTCTCTCAAAACAGGAAGAAAGGGACCAGAACTATGGCAACAGAGACCATTGTAAATGCTCATAGTGGACATTGTGAAGTTTAAGTTCAATGCTACAGTACCTCACAACAACATTCAACAATAAAGTGAACTTTACAATAACACTTAAAAGGGGCATTATGTCATATTTTTGCATTTTAATTTCAGGAAATGTCCTTAATATATATGTGGTAATAGTATAATGTTTCACAATATTTGTTAAAAAATGAATCAATTGGGGCCCACACAAAGTTACATGATGATGGTGCAGTCCTCCTATTTGACAACAAAAGCCGTTCTGTCTCTTGTTGTCAAATTGGAAGGCAGGACCCTCCCTCTCTTCCATCAGCGTCACACAGAGGCATGGTTAACTCCTCACAAGCACAATGAACAATGGCAGAAATAGTGTGCAAAACTGAAAGTAAAAGAGACTCAGAAATTGACTTGCTATAAGAAATTGACTTGCTATTTCCTGGTTGCTAAAATTCTACATGGCAAGTAGAATTGCAAATGTTGTTGCAATTCACCCAGTTTCCTTTAGGGGGCTTCATTCTACATGATATTCCTTTAACTTCAAGCCAAAAAACACAATGCTTTACAACTTTTTTATAAACATGTATGAGCCCTTATAAAACCTTATTACAATGATTATAATATGTGATGTGTCTTATGACTGCATCATAATACATTTTGTCTGTTGACTTCAAGTAAAGTGTTACTTTGTAAGTGACGTGGCGAGGATGAGGCTATGACCTAGTAGTGTGTGCTA
Organism: Oncorhynchus keta; assembly: GCF_023373465.1. NCBI lineage: Eukaryota > Metazoa > Chordata > Actinopteri > Salmoniformes > Salmonidae > Oncorhynchus > Oncorhynchus keta. Next base: position 48,181,662 of record NC_068439.1, on the reverse strand, counting down.
GAATGACAGTGAAGAAACACAGTGGATTAACTCGCACCCCATCCATTTGTGACCCTTTAACGCACACACACAGTCTTAACCCTTTGATGGGTACGGACCAATGTTCAAACAGGCCGTGTTCCAATACTTTTTTAACAGGAGCTTGTCAGCTCTTTCTCAGACTCTTTCCAGCACCGCAGTTCCCAACTTCCCCACCAAGGGAGCTCTATTCTTATCATCCGGAAAGCTCTGTAGTAGGTCAGACCTTACACTCTGCCTGCCCTCTCCTGTCTCCCTACACGAAGGTGAGTCTGGTTGGGCAGAGCAGCAGATCTGGACCTGGAGCTGGCGCAGCTGGCGTCTAAAGGAGCGTCTGAAGATGTAGTAGATGAAAGGGTTGTAGGCCGTGGAACCTTTAGCGAACAGGCAGGGCAGCAGGGAGACCACGGGGGCCAGGCTGTCCTTCCCCTTGTTGTGGAACATACTCCAAAAGCTGAGCACCACGTAGGGAGACCAGGCTACGATGAACCCAGAGCTGATCAACACCGCCATCTAGGGTGAAGAGGAGAGGGGGAGGAGATAAGGGAGAGGGGAGGAGAGAAACAGAGAGGGGAGGCATTTGCCTGTCAAAAACATAGCATAGACTATGTTTACAGCCATGTCAAACTTCTTAACCTAGGGTAGCCAAATTTGACAGGGACTAAAGCGTTTCTCGTGATCTAGACTTGTACGCTTTGTCACAGTTACTCATGAGCTCTGCTTGAGCCCCATGTCTGAAAGACCCTAAGTAGTGGAACCAGCGTGAAATAGGGTTTTGCCCGGATAAATATAATTTTACAAAATGTCAGCAAAACTGGTACTGTTTTGATATCTAATAGGATGCCTGATTATTATTTAAAAGTGCCTTCCTCACCATCTTAAATAAAGCATGCCCAATTCAAAAAATAGCCCCCGTGATATCGAATAGCCCCCGTGATATGCAACTTTTCAGGGAAGTTAGGAACCAATATACACAGGCAGTTAGGAAAGCTAAGGCTAGCTTTTTCAAACAGAAATTTGCATTCTGTTGCACATACTCAAAAAAGTTCTGGGACACTGTAAAGTCCATGGAGAATAAGAGCACCTCCTCCCTGCTGCCCACTGCACTGAGGATAGGAAACTGTCACCACCGATAAATCCACTATAATTGAGAATTTCAATAAGCATTTTTCTACGGCTGGCCATGCTTTCCACCTGGCTACCCCTACCCCGGTCAACTGCCCTGCACCCCCCACAGCAATTCGCCCAAGCCTCCCCATTTCTCCTTCACCCAAGTACAGATAGTTGATGTTCTGAAAGAGCTCTAAAGTCTGGACCCCTACAAATCAGCCGGGCTAGACAATCTGGACCCTCTCTTTCTAAAATAATCTGCCGAAATTGTTGCAACCCCTATTACTAGCCTGTTCAACTTCTCTTTCGGATCGTCTGAGATTCCCAAAGATTGGAAAGCTGCCTCAATCATACCCCTCTTCAAAGGGGGAGACACTCTAGATCCAAACGGCTACATACCTATATATATCCTACCCTGCCTTTCTATGGTCTTCGAAAGCCATGTTAACAAATAGATTACCGGCCATTTTGAATCCCACCGTACCTTCTCCGCTATGCAATCTGGTTTCAGAGCTGGTCATTGGTGCACCTCAGCCATGCTCAAGGTCCTAAATTATATCATAGCCACCATCGATAAGAGACATTACTGTGCAGATGTATTCATTGACCTGGCCAAGGCTTTGGACTCAATCAACACATTCTTATCGGCAGAGTCAACAGCCTTGGTTTCTCAAATGACTGCCTTGCCTGGTTCACTACCTACTTCTCTGATTGAGTTCAGTGTGTCAAATCAGAGGGCCTGTTGTCCGGACCTCTGTCAGCCTCTATGGGGGTGCCACAGGGTTCAATTCTCGGGCTGAATCTCTTCTCTGTATACATCAATGATGTCGCTCTTGCTGCTGGTGATTCTCCACCTCTACGCAGACGACAAAATTCTGTATACTTCTGGCCCTTCTTTGGACACTGTGATAACTAACCTCCAGATGAGCTTCAATGCCATACAACTCTCCATCCATGGCCTCCAACTGCTCTTGAAGGCTTGTAAATAAATGCATGCTCTTCAACCGATCGCTGCCCCTGCCTGTCCAGCATCACTACTCTGGATGGTTCTGAATATGTGGACAACTACAAATAACTGTGTGTCTAGTTAGACTGTAAAATCACCTTCCAGACTCACATTAAGCATCTCCAATCCAAAATTAAATCTAGAATCGGCTTCCTATTTTACAACAAAGCCTTCTTCACTCATGCTGCCAAACATACCCTCGTAAAACTGACCATCCTACCGATCCTTGACTTTGGCGACTCTACTCAACAAATTGGATGCAGTCTATCACAGTGCCATTAGTTTTGTCACCAAAGCCCCATATACTACCCACCACTGTGACCTGTACACTCTCGTTGGCTGGCACTCGCTTCATACTCGTCGCCAAACCCACTGGCTCCAGGTCACCTACAAGTCTTTGCTAGGTAAAGCCCCGTCTTATCTCAGCTCACTGATCACCATAGCAGCACCCACCCGTAGCATGCGCTGCAGCAGGTATATCTCACTGGTCACCCCCAAAGCCAATTCCTCCTTTGTCCGCCTTTCCTTCCAGTTCTCTGCTGTCAATGACTGGAACTAATTGCAAAAATCACTGAAGCTGGAGACTCATATCTCCCTCACTAGCTTTAAGCACCAGCTGTCAGAGCAGCTCACATATCACTGCACCTGTACATAGCCTATCTGTAAATAGCCCATCCAACTACCTCATCCCCATACTGCATTTCTATATTTATCTTGTTCCTTTGCACCCCAGTATCTCTACTTGCACATTCATCTTCTGCATATCTATCACTCCAGTGTTTAATTGGTGTATTGTAATTATTTCGCCACCATGGCCTATTTATTCCCTTATCTTACATCATTAGCACACACTGTATATAGACTTTTCTACTGTATTATTGACTGTATGTTTGTTTATTCCATGTGTAACTCTGTGTTGTTGTATGTGTCGAAATGCTGTGCTTTATCTTGGCCAGGTCGCAGTTGTAAATGAGAACTTGTTCTCAACTAGTCTACCTGGTTAAATAAAGGTGAAATAAAAAATAAAAAATTACTGTGAAGCTGTGAGTCAGAGAGAAAGAGGTGTGAATCTGTCTTTGTTAATGTATCACTACACCCTGCTCTGTGTATGCACAACATTACAGAGATAAACTAAATGAAACCCTCCATCTGAGTTATGTGAGGCTATCGCCAGCTGGAGATGGATCTCACTCTAATAGGTCATTCATTATCTGTCTGTTTGCATCGTAGGAGAGCGGAAAACTAAACTGGGCCTAACCACTGGGCATGCATTAAAGAACAAAGTGAATGTGAAAGATGTATTCAACTGCTCTTGAAGGAACATTTTAAATTCAATTAAAACTTTTTTTTTTCTAAATACAAAATTATTCATTTTGTCATTTAAAAGCCTTCCACATTGCATGAATAAAATAACTAAGCAGCACTCTTCATACGAATCACACTGCAGACACACACACACACACACACACACACACACACACACAACACACTGGAATGTTTCATGCTGCTGTGGGACCAACAGATGTGTGAGAGATTTGTACAGGAACAGACAGATGTGTGAAGTGTCAGAGAGGTGACCGGGAGTTGACCCAGCATGCTCTGTCAAACACTACAGATTCATCAGAGGGACACAGAGACACTGGTAAACCAATCTTTCTCTGCTCTCCCCTCACTCTCCTCTCACCTCTTCTCCTCTCTCTCTCTCTCTCTCTCCCTTCTCATCTAATCCTCTTCTCGCTCTCCCCTCTATCTATCCTTTTCTCGTCCTCAGCGTTCTCCTCGTCACGACTTCTGCCGAAGTCGATGCCTCTCCTTGTTGGGGTGGTGCTCGGCGGTCAACGTCACCGGTCTTCTAGCCATCATTGATCCATTTTCCATTGGTTTTGTCTTGTCTTCCTACACACCTGGTTTAAATCCCATTCATTACCTGTTGTGTATTTAACCCTCTGTTTCCCATCATGTCTTTGTTTCAGTTTCGTGTTTGTATTTGGTGCGCGACCGGTCCTCGTACCCAATTTGTTGAATTTGTATTTATGGTTTTGGAGTTATGTTTTGTTTTATTAAAATACTCCATTTACCGAGTTTATTCTCCTGCGCCTGACTTCCCTGCCACCTATACACACGTTTGTGACCCCTCTCTGTGTTCCATAAATGAGCATTAATGGTCATAAGAATGGTTAAATCACATGCTTTTTCAATGGTAAGAATGTTATAAAGGGCTGTACATGGAGAATGTGTCAACTAGCATTGATGTCCATAAGAATAGTCAACTTAAATATCCTTGTTCTATAAGCAGCTATACTTTACACAGTATTTGTCTTGGCAGCTTGTGGAGCACTGTGTGAGCTATGGCCCTAAATATAAACTATCCAAAGATTCAATTAATCACAAACACACACGTCCTAGAGAGAAGCAATCATTTGTATAGCTGAAAGGACGCTGACAGTCAGTGTCGCCTCCCATCTCAAATCACATTAGATTGGTAATTACATCAAGGAGCAACAGAAGGAGGGAGGCAATTTTACAATATTCAAACAAGGCCCTTAGCTTCACTCAACAGCGCAATCTGTTGTTGTTCTTGTCGGTTTGCTGTTTGGCCCACTGGGCTATAGGGAAAGATAATAACACTTCTCATTAATTTAACAACTTACATAATTGATTTATATTAACTTCATCCCAACAACCCATTAATAAACTCACTAATCTAATTAAAGCTGGAATCCGTATTTCAACTGCCATGTCCATTTGTGATATTACAACAACAAAGAAGTTACTTTAAACAACAAACACTTGTTTTCTCCCTTGGATATCATTGCACGCACGATAAAACACCACGCACGATAAAGCTGCCGAACGCTGCTCTCCTCCGTTTCACCGACAAACAATAACAAAGGTGCTGGGGAGAACAGTGGCACTGTTTCACTTTATGCGGATTCCAGCTTTAAAGAAAGAATATTTAATAAACAGTCAACAGATAAACGGTCATACTCACCAGAGTGACCTTCCTCTCGATGTGTCCGTAGTGGAAGTCGCTGCTTTGGATGGCCTGGTAGGCCTTGTGGAGTTTCCAGGCTATGCCGAAATAGGAGAAGAGGATGACGAGGCAGGGGATGAAGGTGCAGAGGATAGACAGAGACATGATGAAGGTGGAACGGTTCAGGGAGTCTTGGTAACTGGCCCAGTCCACGGAGCAGGCCACCCCGAAGGGCTCCGGTCCGTAGCCACCCCATCCCAGTAGAGGGAACACAGCCCACAGTCCAGAGTACAGCCAGATCACACTGATCACCATGGTGATGGTCCGACGCTGGAACTTGTTGCCTGGTGAAGAGGTAGAGGGGGAGAGGTAGAGAAGGGTAGGAAGAGAGGTAGAGGAGGACCCCAACCCTTCGCATAAACCTTACCCTAACCCTAATCCAAACCCTAAACCAAAGTTTAACTCTAGTCATATCACACTGATCATCATTATGCTATGATGCTGGAACTTATTACCTGTACGAGAGTTAAAGAGGAGTGTACAGTAAGGACAGCTAGAGCACTGCAAGGACCCTATTTGATAGGCGCCTTACCATCTCACCCAATGGGGATATTCTTATTAACATTGCAGTTAGAGCTTCTTTGGGAGAGACGTCCTGGGGGTTCGCAGCCCACTAGGAACCTCTTGCTATTCCCTCACTTCATAAGAGTAATGATCCATAAGAACCCACACTTACACTGCACTAAACATCCTGATTTACTTATTCACATTCATCAGAAGCACCGATGATGAATCGGTATTGACTAGCTGTCAGTGACCACCTCGGCTGCCATCCAACCCACCATTTTTTAAACATTTTTATTTAATTTAACCTTCGTTTAACTCGGCAAGTCAGTTAAGAACAAATTATTATGTCTGCATTTGGAACCAACCCTTGCAGGGACTACCACGGAATTAGAATATGTATATTTCTGAGTCAACAGTTTGGAACGGACCGTAATGAGCACATTACATAGATATGGAGATACTGTAGATATGATGGCGAATAGAATGAATGAATGAATATTATGATGGCTGATCTAGCTGATAAAAACAATGTGGTTGGCAGAGTGACTGTAAGTAAGCTGATTGTGGGTCACAGAGCATTACATCCAATTGAATAATACACTGCTCAAAATAATAAAGGGAACACTTAAACAACACAATGTAACTCCTGTAGTGTGGTTTTCCACTTTAATTTTGAGTGTGACTCCAAATCCAGACCTCCATGGGTTGATACATTTGATTTCCATTGATAATATTTGGGTGATTTTGTTGTCAGCACATTCAACTATGTAAAGAAAAAAGTATTTAATAAGAATATTTCATTAATTCAGATTTTGAGCAGTGTATTGCATGTGTGTATGCATGTGTGTGTGTGTGTCTGCCTGCATGTAGTATATATGTGTGTGCCCTATGGTGTCTAATTAGAATGGCTTTAAAATTCAAATTCTATAGACGTCTCCACCCCCTGCTGGTAGTTTAGATTATGAGTAATAAAACCAATAATAATGCACCCAGAACCTTAAGAAGATAGCTTAGAACGACTTATTTCCCTGTCTTTTTTCCATTTAGTTTAGATCTGCACCAGGGGATTATCATGCATACATTCTTGTCACGCCAATCCCTACTTTGTACATTATGAACAAACATTTCAGCTGAATAGCCTTCCTCTTCAGTATGCAGGACACAGACAGATGTCCAGAACTGGGACTGTCAAACACTTCCTGGTCGATTGTCCATGCATCCAGTCAGTCGTATATAATACAGTAGCTGATGTATAAGTAGCATTACACTGTATATCAGGCACGTGCACAGGTAGTTGTTTACTTGTGTCCGAGCACCTGCCCATTTGCCCTCCCACTCGCCAAGAGTCCTTTTGGGTGATGGTATAATTATATTTTTATGTACACAGTTTTTGTCATTGTTGTTCTGAACACACTGCCCACAAGTCATTGTGACGTCGTTCAAGTTCGCCACCCTCCACCCCCTGCAGCATAACATTTGATTAACACTTGATAAAACTTGATTAACACTTGATAAAACTTGATTAACACTTGATTTACATCATCGCCAATATTCGGGCCGGTTGGCTAATAGCCTACGTGCAGCAGAGAGAGGCAGAAAGGCATAGAGAGGAGCAGCTGCATCTACAAATCTCCGACACAACTCCATCCCTTCTTCAGTCGGGAGTTGCACGTGTGTCAGAGCAACAGCAACATAGGCAGTCTAGACTCTTGCCGGCCGCCATATACTAAAATATAAGCTAGTAGCCAGCCAGCCACATATCATGAGTTAGAAGACTATTAATTGTATATTATTTAAGAGCATTGAAGATAAAATCACAATCAATAAAATAAATGCAGGTGGGTGACCTTTTTCATTTTGAGCACATGCCCCCTGAAAGGTCAGACTTTTGAGTAACAGCGGAATCAACCAATCACATTTGAACAAAAGCGCATGTATACTTTCCCCTTCTCCAAGGCTGACAGGTCACTGTGCAATAGAGTGAGCAGTAGTTTTCCCATGGCCTAGCTAGCTTTTGTTGTAAGCTAGTGTGTAGTGGCTGCAGCAGGTGTTGTTGAAGAGGAGGTTGATGCTAACGTGTTAGCTTCGCCCTTTTCAAGATTAACTTCCATAAAGCAATTACGTTTCAAATGATCATCATCTAGTAAATGATCACTTGTTAACCAGCTATCTGTTGTTAACTAGTTGTCTCTGAAAATAATGTGTTATGTGTGTGAAACATTGTTACATTTAAGATTTTAGATCACAGATTTATTTTGTGCTCTGAACTTGAAAAATATGTTTGCAATGTAATAGCTATACATTTTGACTGGGAAATGCTTAGCCTAATGGTTGTGTTTTTGCATCCTTATGATTGGATCCTACCTGCTAATTATGTCAGAGTGAAAGTGCTGCTTATTCATTAACATCATGCTGTGTGTGACTGCTGTCTTTCTATCGGCCCTCTGTGTTTTACAAAAAGTATTCTCTCCTACATTGAGTGTTTTACGGTTACTGCATGGCACACTCACATCCTTTGATGTGTCACTGTTGTCACTTTTGACAATGATGGCGTTAGGCTGTGTGAGCAGTGTGGTTGTTGTTGCGGGTAGCATTATCCATGTGGGTGCTGTCTCTGTGTGAGTGGAAGCATGAATTGCGGCTCAGCCTCACGAGTGTTTAGATTCAGTTGGGCGCATTAAGCAATGCTATGTTTCTGTTTCTGTTTTTTCAAATTTGAAAATAATAATAATTCACCACTCTCTCAAATGGCGAACTCTGCCCTCTCGCGTAACCCAGGCCAAAGGCCTGAGAAGTGAAAGGAACTACCCCCATCTCGGACAAAAGGCTTTTTTGTTGTTATTCTTTTCCCCCCGGATTTCCATTTGAATTTAATAGATGACCCATTACCCACTTTGTTTTAACACTACATCACTGATATTAATACAGAATCCTAAGTAATATTCTAATAATTCATGTGAATGTGATAATACAATAATCTGTGTGCTCCATTGATTGCTTGTTCGTGCGGAGCTTGATTAGTAATGCCCTGGAATACAAATGTGGATGCTATGTCGTTTGAGAAAATAGATATCTAATTAAAGAGACGACGATTTATGCAATTCATCATTACAACTGACTGAACAGTCGCTGATGCTACATGCCACTGTGAATCATTTCTCATATTCCCCCCTTTCAGGGGTATATGAGAAATGATTCACAGTGGCATGTAGATCGACCGGTGTGAATTAACCTACAGCAGCCAAGGTGAAAATGGCTGGGGTCTTTTTTGCTTGTTTTTGCTGTTCTCCAAATCAGTTTGTCAAATTTATGCCCTGCTAGAGCTGCCCCGGTCAACTGTAAGGGCCGTTATTGTGAGGTGGAAACATCTAGGAGCAATAACGACTCAGCCGCAAAGACGTAGGCCACACAAGTTCACAGAACGGGACCGTTGAGTGCTGAATAGCTCGTAAAAATAGTCTGTCCTTGGTTGCAACACTCACATCCAAGTTGCAAAATGCCTCTGAAAGCAACGTCAGCACGGTTCATCAGGAGCTTCATGAAATGGGTTTCCGAGCAGCCGCACACAAGCCTAAGATCACCATGCGCAATGCCAAGCTTCAACTGGGGTGGTGTAAAGCTCACCGCAATTGGACTCTGGAGCCATGGAAATGTGTTCTCTGGAGTGATAAATCAAGGTTCAGGCCTAATCGCCCAAAGTCAGTGCCCAACCTCAATAATGCTCTTGTGGTTGAATGAAAGCAAGTCCCTGCAGCAATGTTCCAACATCGCCTTCCCAGAAGAGCGGAGGCTTTTATAAAATATAATAGAGAAAAAAAGCTAAAAGAAAGCCTGCGGATCCTAATTCAGGGCCTTAGAGCCTCGGTCCTCATGGAGAGAAGTGCCCTCGGGGTTTAGTAATGTTTGGTTTAGACCTATATGGAAATCAGAGGTGTGGAGTGAACCTCCTAGTCAAATTTGATCAATCAAAAATGTGTCTTGGGGGGGTTCTTCATCAAATTAACTGCACTGAAACATTATTATCTGTGGGGGCTAGCACGACCCATCAGATCTCAGGTAAGGCTTGTTATATCACACAAACAAATGGTAGTTTACCAAACAACCTCCACTATCAACCAGCCACCCTACCGCACTTTTTCAAACCAGCTTCCATAAAAAAGAAACTGTGCTCAACTGACGGACTCATCACCATACCTGTTTTAGGTGGGTTTCCTGTCACCAGGTATCGTACCAACCCCATGACAGCCAGGGTCATGATGCTGGCCGTGCCGAAGATCATCCCCATCAGGCCATAGTAGAGGCAGGAGGAATTCCCTCCAATCCAGGCGTGGTTGAAGAGCGAGGCAATGGATAGGGGGTACATGCTGAGAGCCATGCCGATGTCCGTCACAGCCAGGTTGACTGTCAGGAGCTCCGGGGCCTTGAGGTGAGTCGGCCGCAGTGCTGAGGTCAGCAGGACCGCAGCATTACCCAGCACTGAGAGCACCGCTGGATGAGAGAGAGAAAGAGAGCAATAAGTCAGTCAGTCAATCAAGGAATCAAGCAAGAAAGCTAGAAGAGAGAGCAAGGATTAGTAAACTAATCCAGCAATCAATTAACCAATCAAGCTGGAAGAAAGAGAGAGAACGGGGTGCCGGAGGACATCGTATTTGATCGAGGTCCCCAGTTCACGTCCCGGGTTTGGAGGGTGTTTATGGAGCGTCTGGGGGTCTCGGTCAGCCTTTACCTCTGGTTATCACCCCGAGAGTAATGGGCAGGTGGAGAGAGTGAACCAGGAAGTGGGTAGGTTTCTGAGGTTGTATTGCCAGGACCGGCCAGGAGAATGGGCGAGGTACGTCCCATGGGCAGAGGTGGCACAGAACTCACTCCGTCACTCCTCCACGAACATGTCGCCATTCCAATGCGTGCTGGGCTACCAGCCGGTCCTGGCTCCGTGGCATCAGAGTCAGACCAAAGCTCCTGCGGTGGAGGAGTGGGTACAGCGCTCTAGGGAGACCTTGAGGGCAGTCCAGGACTCTGTCAAGCAGGCCAGTGGATGGCAGAAGAAGAGCGCTGACCGCCACCGCAGTGAGGCCCCTGTGTTCGCACCAGGGGACAGGGTCTGGCTCTCGACCTGAAACCTACCCTTCCGCCTGCCCTGCCGGAAGATGGGGCCACAGTGTGTTGGGCCATTTAAAGTCCTGAGGAGGATAAACGAGGTGTGTTATAGATTGCAACTTCCCTCTTACTATCGCATTAACCCCTCGTTCCATGTGTCTCTCCTCAGGCCGGTGGTAGCTGGTCCCCTACAAGAAGGTGAGGTGCCAGAGGTCTCTCCGCCCCCTCTGGACATTGAGGGGTCCCCGGCGTACACGGTACGAGCTATTCTGGACTCGAGACGCCGGGTGAGGGGCCTGCAGTACCTCGTGGACTGGGAGGGGTACGGTCCGGAGGAGAGGTGCTGGGTACCGGGGGGGGGGGACATTTTAGATCCTTCCCTCTTGAGGGACTTCCACCACCTCCACCCGGATCGCCCTGCGCCTCGCCCTGCGCCTCGCCCTCTGGGTCGACCTCGAGGCCGGGGTCGGCGCGCTGCGGGAACCGCACGCACGTTGGAGGGGTGGGGGGGGGTACGGCCTACTAGCTGCCACCGATCCCCTTTTCATTTAATTTAGTTGTGTCTGATTAGTTGCACCTGTTTTTTGTTTAGGTTTTGATTGTGGGCTATTTAAACCCAGTAGGCCTGTCGGCTTTTGTGCAGGCTTGTTTCTCTGTTCGTTTTGTGGATGTGATCATTTCTGTATTTCTCCGGACTGTTTGTGTCCTGTTGTTGGGCCGGTCATTGGGCCGGTCATTGTATGCATTGATCAGATAGCCAGACCCCCCCTTTCTCCCACCAAAGAGGAGAGAGGGAAGAGGGGCCGGTTTTGTGACTTTAACAGTCGGTAGTGAACTTTCTCTCTTGCCCTGCAGTATCTAAAGGGCAAAATCCCTTTGTTACCGAGAGACTCTTGCCGCCAAAAACTTCAACATCAAACAATGGACACTGGGAAAATATATTTCAACATCCGAATGCTGGGAATAATGACAGATGGAATATGGAATATTAATGTCTATTTTGTGATGTTATAAAAACTGTCAAAAAGACGCTATAACGGAAACATTGTAACTTTAAGAGCTTTCACACTGTATTATCAGGTTTACATGTGCTGGGTGATTTCACAAGTAATCGCCAATCGATCAATGATATATAATAATAGTCTTAGCAACATGTTTAAATATGTATGAGAATAGAAATGTTCAGAAATTTTGTGAAGCATCACAGCACAGTTGAAAAATAAATGGCAAATACTAATCAAAACTGGATGGTGTTCAGAGATAGATGGGAGGGATTGAGTGGAGCTGAAAGATGGGACTAAAAACAAACAAAATATAACTATTGTAAAATATACTGTGTCCGTAAAATGTATATAGTGGGTATGACCTGGAAGAAGAAGCCTAAGTGTTGTTGTCCATTAGTTTACTCCAATTAGGGGAGAGATGGTAGGGTTAGGGAAAAAGAATGAAGGAAAATAAATTTGATATATATATATATATATATATATATATATATACGTATATACACAGTATTGGTAAAAAGTTTGGATACACCTACTCAATCAAGGGTTTTACTTTATTTGACTATTTTCTATATTGTATAATAATAGTGAAGATATCAAAACTATAAAATAACACATATGAAATCATGTAGTAACCAAAAAAGTGTCACACAAACCAAAATATATTTGAGATTTTTCAAAATAGCCACCCTTTGCCTTGACAGCTTTGCACATGAGGTAGTCACCTGGAATGCATTTCAATTAACAGGTGTGCTTTGTTAAAAGTTAATTTGTGGAATTGCTTTGCTTCTTAATGCGTTTGATCCAATCAGTTGTGTTGTGACAAGGTAGAGGTGGTATACAGAATAAAGCCCTATTTGGTAAAAGACTAAGTCCGTAGTATAGGAAGAACAGCTCAAATAAGCCAAGAGAAATGACAGTCTATCATTACTTTAAGACATGAAGGTCAGTCAATACGGAAAATGTCAAGAATTTTTAAAGTTTCTTCAAGTGCAGTCGCAAAAATCATCAAACGCTATGATGAAACTGTCTCTCATGAGGACCGCCACAGGAAAGGAAGACACAGAGTTACCTCTGCTGCAGAGGATAAGTTCATTAGAGTTACCATCCTCAGAAATTGCAGCTCAGATAAATGCTTCAGAGTTCAAGTAACAGACATCTCAACATCAACTGTTCAGTGGAGACTGCGTGAATCAGGCCTTCATGGTCGAATTGCTGCAAAGAAACCACTACTAAATGACACTGATAATAAGAAGAGACTTGCTTGGGTCAAGAAACATGAGCAATGGACATTAAATCTGTCCTTCGGTCTGATGAGTCAAAATTTTAGGTTTTTGATTCTAACCGCCATGTCTTTGTGAGACGCAGAATAGGTGAACGGATGATCTCCGCATGTGTGGTTCCCACCGTGAAGCATGGAGGGAGTGTGATGGTGTGTGGGTGCTTTGCTGGTGGCACTGTCAGTGATTTATTTATTCTGCAGTGATATGCCATTCCATCTGGTTTGCGCTTAGTGGGACAATCATTTGTTTTTCAACAGGACAATGACCCGGCACACCTCCAGGCTGTGTAAGGGCTATTTGACCGGGATGGAGTGCTGCATCAGATGACCTGGCTTCCACAATCACCCGACCTCAACCCAATTGAGATGGTTTGGACCACAGAGTGAAGGAAAAGCAGCCACCAAGTGCCCAGCATATGTGGGAACTCTTTCAAGACTTTTGGAAAAGCATTCCAGTTGGTTGAGAGAATGCCAAGAGTGTGCAAAGCTGTCGTCAATGCAAAGGGTGTCTACTTTGAAGAATCTAAAAATATATTTTTATTTGTTTAACACTTTTTTTGTTTAGTTCATGATTCCATTTGTCTTATTTCGTAGTTTTGATGTCTTCGCTATTATTCTAAAATGTATAAAATAGTACAAATAAAGAAAAACCCTTGAATGAGTAGGTGTGTCCAAACTTTTGGCTGGTACTGTATGTTTACAAAAAAATATATGCGGGATTGGAAATGATGCAGACAATTACATTGATGGAAGCTAAAATGTATTTATCTACCCCTTAAATAGAGTCCCCCCCACTTCCCAAATAAAAGTTGTGGCTCTGGATTGTGGTAATTTGCTGGCAAAAAAAAAGGGAAGGGATACAAAAACATTAGTTTGCAACCCCTATTTTAATTTGCTCCATGGCTCTGGCAGCCAAGTGTAGGATATGGCAAAGATGTAACTAGAGACGGAAGAGGAGGCGAGACACCCCACTGGCTGTTTCTTTATGGTTCAATGAAAGTCAATGAACTAAGTAGACCAGAACTAGCAGCTGGTTACAGCGTTTTGCCGTAACCTACAATTGTGTTCCGAGCTCCAACAGTGCAGTTGTATCTAACAGTATCTATCAAACCGCAAGAGTCAGACAAATGGTTTAGCTGAGACTCATCTCTTGACCGGTAGGCTGGTAGTCTTTTTCTGAAATAATTATTGTCACCTGACTTAATTGAAATGGTGCTCACACTTTTCTTAGCTAGCTAAGGTTAGCATGCTAGCTAGTTACACTGACAGCTGTCAGTCAGTGCCTTATTTGTTGTTATTTCTCTGCTACACGTGGATATCACCACAGGGGCTCACCTCAGCAATTACCAATGCCACAGGAAAAGTAATTGTACTTTAAATAGAGGACTATTGGTTAAACCAATGTAATGCTCTCCAATAGGAACCTCTCCAAAGCCCCCCCCCCCCGCCCCCAATGGAGATTTAATTTAACTAAGGAAAAATATTGTGGTGCTATGTGTTAATTCTTCCTCAACAGGCTTATGAACTGAATGTAATCAGTGAAAAGGCAGGATGTGAGGCGTTGTCCTTCAGAGAGCCAACAATCCTAGGTACCTTTAATACATTGACAGAACAATCCACAGCAACCTTGGCGAGAATAGGAGAATGGTGGACTTTCTCCATGGAAATTATTTATGATGCATCTACGCTGAAGAAAAATATAAACGCAACATGTAAAGTGTCGGTCCTGTGTTTCATGAGCTGAAATAAAATATCCAAGAAATGTTCCATACGCACAAAAAGCGTACAAATGTTACATTTACATTTAAGTCATTTAGCAGACGCTCTTATCCAGAGCGACTTACAAATTGGTGCATTCACCTTATGACATCCAGTGGAACAGCCACTTTACAATAGTGCATCTAAATCTTTTAAGGGGGGTGAGAAGGATTACTTTATCCTATCCTAGGTATTCCTTAAAGAGGTGGGGTTTCAGGTGTCTCCGGAAGGTGGTGATTGACTCCGCTGTCCTGGTGTCGTGAGGGAGTTTGTTCCACCATTGGGGGGCCAGAGCAGCGAACAGTTTTGACTGGGCTGAGCGGGAACTGTACTTCCTCAGTGGTAGGGAGGCGAGCAGGTCAGAGGTGGATGAACGCAGTGCCCTTGTTTGGGTGTAGGGCCTGATCAGAGCCTGGAGGTACTGAGGTGCCGTTCCCCTCACAGCTCCGTAGGCAAGCACCATGGTCTTGTAGCGGATGCGAGCTTCAACTGGAAGCCAGTGGAGAGAGTGGAGGAGCGGGGTGACATGAGAGAACTTGGGAAGGTTGAACACCAGACGGGCTGCGGCGTTCTGGATGAGTTGTAGGGGTTTAATGGCACAGGCAGGGAGCCAAGCCAACAGCGAGTTGCAGTAATCCAGACGGGAGATGACAAGTGCCTGGATTAGGACCTGCGCCGCTTCCTGTGGCAGGCAAACAAATGTTGTGCACAAAGTTGTTTACATCCATGTTAGTGAGCATTTCTCCTTTGCCAAGATCATCCACCCACTTGATAGGTGTGGCATATCAAGAAGCTGATTAAACAGCATGTTCATTACACAGGTGCACCTTGTGCTAGGGACAATAAAATGCCACTTTAAAATGTGCAGTTTTGTCACACAACACAATGCCACAGAAGTCTCAAGTTTTGAGGGAGTGTGAAATTGGCATGCTTGACTGCAGGAATGTCCACCAGAGCTGTTGCCAGAGAATTGAATGTTCATGTCTCTACCATATGCCACTTCCAACGTCATTTTGGATAATTCGGCAGTACGTCCAACTGGCCTCACAGCTGCAGACCACGTGTATGGCGTCATGTGGACAAACGGTTTGCTGATGTCAACATTGTGAACAGAGTGCCCCATTGTGGCAGTGGGGTTATGGTATGGGCAGGCATAAGCTACGGACAACAAAGACAATGACATTTTAACGATGGCAATTTGAATGCACAGAGATAACGTGACAAGATCCTTAGGCTCATTGTCGTGCCATTTATCCGCCACCATTACCTACTGTATCAGCTAGTTTTGTAACAGCTACATGTGAGTTGCTCTGTGGTGTAGGTAAACAGACACAGGCATGAATCCAAGTCATTTATAGAGATCTCTAATGACTCTGGCATGAATACTTTTAACTGTCCCAAGGGGCATGTGCCGTGAGGACAGTTATTTGGCCAACACAAACACCATGATTATTGGACCACAATAACAATTGTAGTTTTGCTACAGCTGCTCTTATGTACCTCTGTGCTGTAGGTAGTATAAATGTATGATTATGTTTAACTCGTAAATATTATTATCCCCAAGGGGAGTGTCCTGTTAGGACAATTACTAGGCCAGGAGAAACAGGAATACTGATTATTACATTATCTTCTGGATTTGGGCATACCGGTAGACTTCTCTGGTTGTGTATAATGTTTTTATCACACAGGCAGGCAAGCAATAGCTAGCTGATGCAAAACAACAAAATTGCCCTTTTTGAAACCTAATGCCATTAAAACTTGTCTCAACGGATTGATTAAAAACGGGTGAATAATATTATCGCTAATGGGAGCGTGCTGTAAGGACAATTAGGTTACCAGTCTGGAGGAAACAAGAAGGCCTGGATTCTGCACTTGTCTTTTAATTGCCCTGATGGTCGTGAAAATCACATTCACGTCAAACACTGGGGGATGTTGGCTCAAGCGTAAATTACATTTAAAAGCCAAGTGCAGTGTGCATTTGATTGTATCCTGGCCTGATTTTCTATAAATACATTTAGCTCCCTGTAAAAAAAAAAGCCAACATAACCAATTGCTTAATCAGCATTATTCTGTGAGTTCAGTGGACTTCAAAATGACAATCAGTATTACAAATTAAAGTTTGCTCATAAACACTCAAAACCATGCCCATCATTATCACATTTTCCAGCATGCTCTATTGCAGGTGGATTTTCTGAATAGTTTGTTTCAATACCTGTGCTTATGCACATTGATTGGTTGATTAATCGTATGCTACACAAAAATAAATACCATACATTTTTCTTAACTAATCCAATCTGTTAGTAGTTGGATTTATTGCACTCATTACTGAGATGGCTGTTCCAGTTTATATGATTTTGGTACTCTCAATAATCACTCAATCCTACTCTGCAGTCATTTTCAATGCAGGTTGCGGGTGATTAAAAGGTTAAATTGCTGTATATTCTCACTCTAGCTGGATTCCAATAGAATATAATGCCAAATTGATTGAGCCTGCAAAAAACATCAGTAAAAGGGTTAAGATCTATAATATCCATAGTACTCCATCTAAGAGCATCATATCCCAGGCATCTTATTCGTGTTTCTCAAAACTGGGATAGGAAATTATTCACGTTATTGTAAATGGGATATGATGTAGTAATGTGCAGTTTGCAAATGATTCTTTAACAACTATTTTTACTGACAGTAAGTCATGATTTGATTTTCTGAGTGACTCGTTCATTTTTAGTAGTTTGTTTGACCTGAAGGCCGCAAAGAATTCTACAGCAGGATTCATACGCGCTCCTCCGGTGACTCTGGAGACGTGCACCGACCAACAACTGTCTGTCATATAGACTGAGTTCCCAAAACATTAGGAACACCTGCCCTTTCCATGACATAGACTGACCAGGTTAATCCAGGTGAAAGCTATGAGTCCTTATTGATGTAATTTGTTAAATCCACTTCCATCAGTGTAGATGAAGGGGAGGCGAAAGGTTAAATACGTTTTTTTAAGCCTTGAGACAATTGAGACATGGATTGTGTGTGTGCCATTCAGAGTGTGAATGGGAAAGACACAATATTTAAGTGCGTTTGAACTGAGAATGGTAGTAGGTGCCAGGCGCACCTGTTTGAGTGTGTCAAGAACTGCAACGCTACTGGGTTTTTCATGCTCAACAGTTTCCCATGTGTATCAAGAATGGTCCACCACCCGAAGGACATCCAGCCAACTTGATACAACTGTGGGAAGCGTTGGAAACAACATGGGCCAGCATACCTGTGGAACGCTTTCGACACCTTGTAGAGTCCATGCTTGACGAATTGAGGCTGTTCTGAGGGCAAAAGGGGTGCAACTCAACATTAGGAAGATGTTCCTAATGTTTTGTACACTCAGTGTATGTGCGCAGGCAAAATAGATCATGCTGCAGGCAGCATAGAGAAGAAAAATACATGTTTAGAACTGATAATTGATCACATGGTGCAAGAATGAATGAAAATAGTTGATTATTGAATGTTATGATGGACACATCTTTGTAGAACCAAAACATACACAGCCTCTGCTCAACAAACTCGAGAATGAACCATTTGGTGTGCTGCAGTTGGTGAGCAATGTTGTGCTTATCACCCTAACCGCAGTCAAGCAATGCATTCTGCCAAGAGTCGTTCACAATCTAGTACGGTTGCGGCCACATCTAGACCTCGTTTAAAATGTACTGATTAATAATCTTATTTGTATGCCTAGCCATCAACAAAGGTACATTGGTTAAAGCACGCTTTTAAAAGTCTGTCACAAATGACAGCTCCAATAAGCCCCCTATGGTGAATGACATTTGAACGAGAAGCTTGTAGAATCATTACTATTTCGAGTTTTCAGTTCACCGTTCGCCCGTTCGGCGTGCGTGCTCTGGGCATTACTAACCCATATGAACGAAATGAGTCCAAAGATTCGTTCTTTTGACTGAATGAGTCAAACATCAGATTCATTAAAAAGAGCCAAACTTCTCATCACTGATGTCAACTCAAAAACAGAATATTTGAGTATTTCTAAAAATAATGTGATATTGGTGTGCATGTAGACATCGTCAGTGAACGAGTTTTGAAATGAGCGGAATGGCTGGTTGAAGCGATGTATGAAAACGAGATGGACAACATTCTTAAATTTGAAGCTCTTGCATAAAAACTTTGCTTAGCTATTGACCAATCCCGTTCTGCAAAAATTCCGATAAGTTCAATAAGGGAGGGGTCATTCTCCTCCTTACATATTGCAATATTGGATCGATCCATCCCTGAGAGAGTGTGTGCCTGTCTGTGTGTGTGTGTATGTGTGTGTGTGTGAGGGGAGGAGCAGAGCGGTCCGATCCATCCGGCCTACCAGGAATAGAAAATAACTAATGACCAGCCTGCTTGGGTAGCAAAAACACATATACTCCTTAAAATAATAATTTTAAATAAGAAATATAATAAATATGTTGGCAACTGTTTTATAAAAAGAATAAGGCCCTTCAACCCAGAATTATCGCCTCGGGCCTCAGAACAGTCCTTGTCACAAGATAATTCCCTGGTTCCCTGGTTCTCTGGCATATCTGATTGGTTGAGATGCGTTCTAAACCATACTATTTAACCTGTTTAGCATGGGTCAGCCTATGACGCAAAAAATGGGCATCTTGTTTTCAATTCCATCTGAGCAATCCCTGTGCAACCACTATCCCATTAGCCCAGCGAGCCAATTCGATCTCCACTGTAAAAAGCATCTAGGAATTATTTCCCCTTGCCTTTAGCTTAACATTTGGTTTGCAACAACAGGGGTTTGTACAAACGTTGCTGTCTGTCTCTCGACGTTTGCAACATTGTTTCAATAATGAAATCCGATCTCCACTGTCGTATTGAGAATTAAAGTGTCAGGACGAGATGGATCTTTTCTCAGCCAGTCAAAATCATGAATCAGCATGATTGGATATGGATATATACATATATATTATATATATTATATATATATTATTATTATATATTATATATATATATATATAATTGTCAATAGAAAACAGCTCAAACAAAAAGAAATGCAGCTAATTTGCTGTTATTCTGGCTGCACAGTTTGACTTGACTCTGTTAGCTGTAGTTGGCTAGCTACAGTAGCAAAGAAGAGATAAGAGCGTTGACAGCTAGCACAGCAACGGAACAGTTAGAACAAACGACTGTGTTGCGTCCATAGTTAAAGAACAAAAATACTTTCTGGCAACCTAACCTAACCGAATGAACGGCGAGCCGGCTTGGCTAGCAATCATAGATGTGTTGGGACTAGGCCTATATTTTCGTTGAGAGATGAAATAGTAGCCTATGAATATATAATCGTGTAAAATTGCTATTTTATAAAACCAGTTGTTTGGATCCTGGATGCTAATTGGTTGATATGTGGGACAAAAACATATCGTCATAATTCCACTGCCCCACAGCCAAGGCAGGAAATTCATAAAGTTAATCTCCCTCAGTAAGAGAGCATCTACACAAGTTTTTTTTTTTTCAACATTGGTGGTTGTGTAAACCTACCTCTCTGACTCTATAACCTGTACAACAATGTAACATTTTACAAATGCATCTCTCCTGTGGCAGTAGGCCAGCTAACCCAAGAATGAACGTGAAACTAATAATTCACCATGGAAACCATAACAACTCAGAATTGTGTTAATGTCTTGGTGTGTTTGATGTGGACACCAAGGAACTTGAAATCCTTGACCCGGTCCACTACAGCCAAGTCAATGTGTATGGGGGCGTGTTCAGCCCTCCTTGTCCTGCAGTTCACGATCAGCTCCTTTGTCTTGCTCACATTAAGGGAGAGGTTGTTGTCAGGTCTCTGACCTCCTCCCTATATCCTCTCATTGTTGTTGGTGATCAGGCCTACCACTATTGTGGCATCAGCAAACTTAATGACGGTGTTGGAGTCGTGCGTGGCCACAATTGTGAAAAGGGAGTATAGGAGGGGACTAAGTATGCAACCCTGAGGGGCCCAGTGTTGAGGATCAGCGTGGCAGATGTGTTGTTGCCTACTCTTACCACCTGGGGCGGCCCGTCAGGAATTCCAGGAGCCAGTTGCAGGGGGAGATGTTTGGTCCTAGGGTCCTTAGCTTTGAGGGCACTATATTGTTGAACGCTGAGCTCTAGTCAATTAACATCATTCTCACATAGGTGTTCCTTTTGTCCAGGTGGGAAAGGGAAGTGTGGAGTGCAATGGAGATTGAGTCATCTGTGGATCTGATGGGGCGGTATGCAAATTGTTGTGGGTCTAGGGTTTCTGGGATGACCGGCCTTTCAAAGTTATTCATGACTACAGACATGAGTGCTACCGGGCGGTAGTCATTTTGGTAGGTTACCTTGGTGTTCTTAGGCACAGGGACTATGGCGGTCTACTTGAAACGTGTAGGTATTACAGACTGTCAGGGAGAGAACAGCTGGTGCTCTCATGCATGGTTCAGTGTTGCTTGCCTCAAAGCGAGCATAGAAGGCATTTAGCTCGTCTGGTAGGCTTGCATCATTGGGGAGTTCGCGGTTGGGATTCCCTTTGTAATCCGTAATAGTTTGCAAGCCCTGCCACATCCGACAAGCATCAGAGCCGGTTTAGTAGGATTGGATCTTAGTCCTGTATTGACACTTTGCCTATTTGATGGGTCATCAGAAGGCATAGTGAGATTTCTTATAAGCGTCCGGAATAGTGTATTGCTCCTTGAAAGCGGAAGCTCTAGACTTCAAATCAAATCAAATTTTAGTCCAGTGCAGATGTTGCCTGTAATCCATGGCTTCTGTTTGGGATATGTACCTACGGTCACATGTGCCATTAACCTAACCTACTGATTAGCGTTGTCTGGACAAGTATTAATCAGCAGGTTTTATAAGAAAACCACCCAGACAAGAAAAATGAATTGATGTTGAAATGCAGGAGAGGGACAATAATGCACACGAAGAGCAAGCATCATGAAACACCTTGTACAAGAGATTCCCCGAAGCCGATATGGATTTACTGACCTGCTTTGATGTCGTCGTAAATCCTACCCGATGATACCTTGCTCGAAGAAATGGTGAGTTAAATAAGGAGCCTTATTGGCTTTATTTTGAATTTAATCAATTAGCCTAACACAATAGATCCAACTGACCCACCGGTAGCCAAGGGGACAACATTTGTTCGTGAAGATGAGTTTGCATAATACACATGTGATTTCTCTCATTCTGAGCACCGTGGGTGGATGCCCTGATGTGTTAAGCACCCAATGCATATGGATGTCCAGGAAATGTTTCAAATATCCAGTAAATTAAAATCTTGGAGACCCTGTCACACACACACAACCACCATGCATTGTTGCTACTGTTTATTATTTATCATGCTGCTCATTCAATTTAAACCTGATTTTATGCATATCCAGTGCCTTCAGAAAGTATTCACACCCCTTGACTTTTTCCACAATTCGTTGTGTTACACTCTGAATTTAAAATCTATTAAATTGAGATTTTGTGTCACTGGTTTACACACAATACTCTATAATGTCCAGTGGAGGAAGAAGGACCCAATTGTCATACTTGAGTAAGTATTAAGTATTAAGTATAGATACCTTAATAGAAAGTTACTCAAGTAAAAACGAAAGTCACTCAGTAAAATACTAAACTCAGCAAAAAAAGGAACGTCCTCTCACTGCCAACTGCGTTTATTTTGAGAAAACTTAACATGTGTAAATATTTGTATGAACATAACAAGACTCAACAACTGAGACATAAATTGAACAAGTTCCACAGACATGATTAACATAAATTGAATAATGTGTCCCTGAACAAAGGGGGGGTGTCAAAATCAAAAGTAACAGTCAGTATCTGGTGTGGCCACTAGCTGCAGAAAGTAAATTTCTTCCTCATGGACTGCACCCGATTTGCCAGTTCTTGCTGTGAGATGTTACCCCACTCTTCCACCAAGGCACCTGCGAGTTCCCAGACATTTCTGGGAGGAATGGCCCTATAGCCCTCATCCTCCGATCCAACAGGTCCCAGACGTGCTCAATGGGACTGAGATCCGGGCTCTTCACTGGCCATGGCAGAACACGAACAGAACAAGCAGTATGGCTGGTGGCAATTGTCATGCTAGAGGGTCATGTCAGGATGAGCCTGCAGGAAGGGTACCACATGAGGGAGGAGGATGTCTTCCCTGTAACGCACAACGTTGAGATTGCCTGCAATGACAACAAGCTCAGTCCGATGATGCTGTGACATACCGCCACAGACCATGACGGACCCTCCACTTTCAAATCGATCCCGCTCCAGAGTACAGGCCTTGGTGTAACTCTCATTCCTTCGACGATAAACGCAAATCCAACCATCACCCCTGGTGAGACAAAACCGCAACTCGTCAGTGAAGAGCACTTTTTGCCAGTCCTGTCTGGTCCAGCGACGGTGGGTTGTTGCCGGTGATGTCTGGTGATGACCTGCTTTACAACAGGCCTACAAGCCCTCAGTCCAGCCTCTCTCAGCCTATTGTGGACAGTCTGAGCACTGATGGAGGGATTGTGCGTTCCTGGTGTAACTCGGGCAGTTGTTGTTGCCATCCTGTACCTGTCCCGCAGGTGTGATGTTCGAATGTACCGATTCTGTGCAGGTGTTGTTACATGTGGTCTGCCCCTGTGGTGCTGTCTTAGGTGTCTCATTACAGACATTGCAATGCATTGCCCTGGCCACATCTGCAGTCTTCATGCTTCCTTGTAGTATGCCTAAGGGACCCTGGGCATCTTTTTTTTGGTGTTTTTCAGAGTCAGTAGACCTGCAAAGTCAGATTAGCATGTAGGCCAAGGACTAGATATGCATATTGTGTTTTTTATGCTGATATTAACTGTTTTTGTTCATAATGTCTCCGCCATCATTTCATATGACCGAAAACAATTTGTGGACATCAGAACAGTGATCAATAACCTTGATTTGGATTGGCAGCACTAGACGTTCTGTTTACTCAGGACCAGGCCCTAATCTCCTGGACTTGAAAGAGGAAGCCGTGGCGAAAAAAAGGCAGTCGAGATAGACTGCCATTTTTCTATTGGCGAATGTGCAGTCACTGGAGAACAAACTGGATGAACTCGACACTATCCTATCAACGGGACCTGAATAACTGTTATATGTTTCTCAGGGTATTGGCTGAACCAGGACATAGAAAATATACTGTATATCTTGCAGGTTTTTCCATTTATTGTCTAGACAGGACAGCAGCGTCAAGTAAAGACTAGGGGGGACAGGTGTGTCTCTTTGTTAGCTGATCTCTAGTATTAAGAAGTAGAATACCTCATGAAGTAGAATACCTCATGAATACCTCATGACAAGCTGCATACTATTTCGTTTTCATCTATATTTTTTGGAGCTGTCTATTTACAACCACAAACCGATGCCGGTACTAAGACTGCACTCAATGAACTGTATAGAGTCATAAGCAAACAAGAAAATGTACATCCAGAGGCAACGCTTCTTGTGGCCGGAGATTATATTGCAGGGAAACTCAAATCTGTTTTAACTCATATTTACCAGCATGTCACCTGTGCAATTACCAAGATAGCAAAGAATGTCCTCCCACTTACTATTTGCCGCTTTCCTTAAGCCCAAGGCTATAAATTCCTAGCGCCAGTAGGCAAATGGAGTTTGTCGTTTAAGACGTGATTTGCATCTCTGGCGGGTAGCCCTCTCCCATAGGACCACTATAAGCCCTTGGCAGGCTGCTTTTGCAACTCTGAAATTTTGCCTCCACTCAGAGAACATCTTTAAGCCCTAGGCAACCCATCTAGCCATAAAATAATTTGAAAGACAATAGCAAGGAATTTCTCTAATCTCAAATTGGGCCTGCCACTTTTACAGCTAACCACAGCCAGCCAGAGGCCGCAAGCTGTTTTTGTTGTTTCTATAAATACCTTACATTTGTTGTGATTTTTATTTGATTAGATTTATTTGCCAGTTTAAAAACACAATACAACATGTGAATTTAATGCATTTACAATCACTGAGGATGACACAAAAACAAGTGACACACCTACCCAGTTAGCAAAACATTTCCCTCCACTTGCTATTTCTCTCTGTCGCTACGCCCATGACTATAAATTCCTACTGCCAGCAGGCGAGTGGAGTTTGCAGCTCAAGACATAATTTGCATCACTGGCGGGTAGCCCCCATTCAGAGGACCTTATATGAGCAGGCCGCTTTTGCATCTCTGGCGTTTAGCCTCCACTCAGAGGACCGCTATACGCCCTAGGCAAGCCATCAAGCCCTGAGATCATTTGAAAGACAATAGCAAGGAATTTCTCTAATCTCAAATACAGCCTGCCACCTTCCAGCTAATCACAGTCTGTTTTTGTTGTGATCTCTAAACCTTAACCTACTTTTAATGTGATTAAAATTAGATGGCAAAATGGCTTAAGGACAACAAAGACAAGGTATTGGAGTGGCCATCACAAAGCCCTGACCTCAATCCCATTGTGGGCAGAACTGAAAAAGTGTGTGTGAGTAAGGAGGCCTACAAACCTGACTCATTTACACCAGCTCTGTCAGGAGGAATGGGCCAAAATTCACCCAACTTATTATGGGAAGCCTGCGGAAGGCTCCCTAAAACATTTGACCTAAATTAAACAATTTAAAGGCAATGCTACCAAATACTAATTGAGTGTATGTAAACTTCTGATCCACTGGGAATGTGGTGAAAGAAATTAAAGCTGAAATAAATAATTCTCTCTACTATTATTCTGATATTTCACATTCTTAAAATAAAGTGGTGATCCTAAGTGACCTAAAACAGGCAATTTGTACTCGGATTAAATGTCAGGAATTGTGAAAAACTGAGTTTAAATTTAGTTGGCTAAGGTGTATGTAAACTTCCAACTTCAACTGTATATTATGGCAAAAAGCCTCCTTATGAACTTTGGATGTGCCTCTCTTAGTAGTCTGCTGGAAACCTAGTTTGGATTTAGATATAATTTTAGTATAATGGAGGTGTACGGACCGACTCAGGAGACGAGAAGCAAGTACAGCGAGTGAACATGACATCAAGTGGAAAAAGGACATCAAACATAACAAGAACAGCGTCTGGACGGGGGGGAACAAAACGACATTACGACAATAATGTTGACACGGGGAACAAAACTGAGGAACAGACAGATATAGAGGGGGCAATCAACAACGTGAAGGAGTCCAGGTGAGTTCGATGAGTGCTGATATGCACAATGATGGTGACAGGTGTGCGTAATGAAGTGCAGCCTGGCGCCCTCGAGCGCCAGAGAGGGGGAGCGGGAGAAGGCATGACAGGAGGCTTTAGGAGAGATAGGAGAGATGATATTTAATAGTTTTAAACCTCCAAACTCATGTTCGTTATATAAATATGCCCGTTTTACTTTTATTTGGTTTGAAAAAGGATTATCCTGGAGTCAGTAGAGCCATGACTAAACATGTAAACTGCGATACCACTAGATAATTCATGAGGTTAACTTTCCCATTGATGTACAAGTGTTTCCTTCTCCACTTCTATTCATAGCCCAGGCATTTATTTGCTTAAAACAGGCGCTTATTAGAGACAGGCTTCTATTTGAGCCAGGTGTCTATTTCCTTAATGCACACAGTATTTGCTCATTTGCATAGTTCATTGTTTAATTCCAGAATTCACTTCTAGCATTTTAATACATTTCTTAATGTACTGCACTAATATGTTAACATTTACACACTGTGTCGCGTTCCTTTTGTCTTAGTATGCCTCTATTTAGATTTTTTAAAAACATTTCCTTGACATAATCATTTGTATGCATTTTCAGCAGTTCTTACTTGCGCCACGAGAGGCCGATCAGTCAAATTTTAGGGGTCTGTACTCCCAAAGTTGTTGCCTGTTTCTGTGCTTGCCAGTTTGCTAGCAGTTCAAAGCTGTTAGCAGCCAATGGCTAGCAGTTTATTACTGCCGATAAAAAACAATGATTGCCATAATTTCTTTGAAGTCGTTATTGCATGTTTAAAAATGTTACAAATCAAACATTAAACCTTGTAAACCATTCACTGCAATCCATGGTAACCTCTTAAGCAATTAATTTAGACCCACCATTTATTTGAAACGTTTATTTGCTGAAACGTGTGCTGGCTATTAAAAGGGACAGGCGGCTATTTGAGACTCAGCGTTTAATTTACGCTTTCTGTCAATGTTAATAGTTAGTTGCAAGATCGCTCAACACCAAGCGCATCAACTTCACCGCCTGCCCATTTAATTGGGAAACCATGTGGACATTTAAAGTTTGTACCTTTTAGAGACCAAATTTGTAGTATAGTATAGTATATAGTATATACTGAAATATATATATAAACGCAACATGCAACAATGATTTTACTGAGTTACCTGTTCATATAAGTTAATCAGTCAATTGAAATAAATGCATTAGGCACTAATCTATGGACTTCACAATGGGAATATAGATATGCATTTGTCAGTTTACAAATACCTTAAAAAAAAGGTGGGGGCATGGATCAGAAAATGGTCCCACCATTTGCCTCATGCAGCGTGACACAACTCCTTTGCATAGAGTTGATCAGGCTGTTGATTGTGGCCTGTGGAATGTTGTCCCACTCCTCCTCAATGTCCGTGCGAATTTGCTGGATATTGGTGGGAACTGGACACGCTCCAGAGCATGCCAAACATGCTCAAGGGGTGACATGTCTGGTGAGTATGCAGACCATAGAGTAACTGGGACATTTTCAGCTTCCAGGAATTTTGTACAGATCCTTGCGACATGGGGTCGAGCATTATTGTCACGACCGTCGTAATGATGAGACCAAGGCGCAGCAAAACAAAACAAACAAGCACAAACGAAACGTGAAGCTACTAGTGTGCACACAGGCACCTAATTGTAGACAAGATTCCACACCAGAAAATAGGAAACAGGGCTACCTAAATATGATCCCCAATCAGCTGTCTCTGATTGGGAACCATATCAGGCCAACATAGAAATACAACCCCCCCCTAGACCTACAACAACCCTAGACATACAAAACCCTAGACATACAACACTAGAGTACCCACTCTAACAAAAATATACTAGAGCACCCACGTAACCAAAATATATAGAAAACAGAGATATCTAACGTCAGGGCGTGACAGTATCCCCCTCCCCAAAGGTGCGGACTCCCGGTCACAAACCTGAACCTATAGAGGAGGGTCCGGGTGGCCATCTACCCTCAGTGGCGGCTCCGGTTCTGGCCCCTCCTCCTTACTCTGATCCCTCCGCTTTTGTGGAACCGGACCGTGGATCATCGCCGGAGACTCTGGACTGCGGATCATTGCCGGAGGCCCCGGACTGGGGACCGTTGCTGGAGACCCCGTAGTGGGGACCGTCGCTGGAGACCCCAAACTGGGGGCCGTCGCTGGAAACCCCGAACTGGGGACCGTCGCTGGAGACTCTGAACTGGGGACCGTCGCTGGAGACTCCGAACTGGGGACCGTCGCTGGAGACCCCGGACTGGGGACCGTCGCTGGAGGCCCTGGACTGGGGATCGTTGGTGGAGGTTCCGGACTGTGAACCATCAGTGGACATTCCGGACTGTGGACCGTCGTTGGAGGTTCCGGACTGTGGACCGTCGTTGGAGGTTCCGGACTGTGGACCGTTATTGGAGGTTCCGGACTGTGGACCGTCGTTGGAGGTTCTGGACTGTGGCCCGTCGCCGGAAGCTCTGGACTGGGAACTGTCGCCGGAAGCTCTGGACTGGGAACCGTGGGCCGGAAGCTCTGGACTGGGAACTGTCGCCGGAAGCTCTGGACTGTGAAGGCACACTGGAGGCCTGATGCGTGGGACCGGTACTGGTGGTACTGGGCTGATGACATGCACCTTAGGGCGAGCACGGGGAGGAGGCACAGGACGTACTGGACTGTGGAGGCGCACTGGAGGTGTGATGCGTGGTGCAGGCACTGGTGGTCCCGGGCTGATGACACGCACCTCAGGGCGAGTGCGAGGAGAAGGTACAGGACTTACCGGACTGTGGAGACGCACTGGAGGTCTGATGTGTGGGACCGGTACAGGTGGCACTGGGCTGATGACACACACCTCAGGGCGAGTGCGAGGAGGAGGCACAGGACGTACTGGACTGTGGAGGCGCACTGGAGGTCTGGAGCATAGGACTGGCACAACCCATCCTGGCTGGATGTTTATTTTCGCCCTGCAAATGCGGGGCGCTGGCACAGGACGCACTGGGCTGTGCAGACGCACCGGAGACCAGTGCACCAGTGCACAGAACGGCTCAGGATATCCTGGTCCAAGGAGGTGTACTGGAGACCAGGAGCGCTGAGCCGGCACCATCCTTCCTGGCTGGATGCCCAGTCTAGCCTGGCCAATGCGGGGAGCTGGAATAGAGCGCACCGGGCTATGAATGCGAACTGGAGACACCGTGCGCATCACTGCCTAGCATCACTGCCTAGCATCACTGCATAACACGCTCCTCAGCACGCCCGCTCTGCAACGCTCACAATGCTAGCACTTCTCTCTGGAATCTTGAGTTGAGCTCCTCACTCGACTCCCTGACTGGCTCTGGTTCAGGCCTCGGCTCCGCTGACCACTCCGTGTGTCCCCCCCAAAAGTTGTTTGGGTCTGCCTCTCGTGCTTGTCTCGTTGGTATAACTGCTCGTAATATTGCTGTTCTGCTTTCGCTGCCTCTATCTCCTCCTTAGGACGGCGATACTCCACCGCCTGCGTCCAGGGTCTTGCTCCATCCAGAATCTCCTCCCAGGTCCATTCCTCCTGAACATGCTGCTTGGTCTTTTTGTCGTGGGATCTTCTGTCACGATCGTCGTAATGATGAGACAAAGGCACAGCATGAATAGAGTTCCACATGTTTTTAATAATACCGAAACTCAGCAAAACAAAACAAACAAGCACAAACGAAACGTGAAGCTACTAGTGTGCACACAGGCACCTAACTGTCGACAAGATCCCACACCAGAAAGTGGGAAACAGGGCTGCCTAAATACGATCCCCAATCAGAGACAACGATAAACAGCTGTCTCTGATTGGGGACCATATCAGGCCAACATAGAAATACAAAACCCCCTAGACCTACAACAACCCTAGACATACAAAACCCTAGACATACAACACTAGACGACCCACCCTAGTCTCACCCCGACCTAACCAAAATATATAGAAAACAGAGATATCTAAGGTCAGAGCGTGACAATTATCATGTTGAAACATGATAGCGGCGGATGAATGGCACTACAATGTGCCTCAGGATCTTGTCACGGTTTCTCTGTGCATTCAAATTGCCAGCTGTAAAATGCAATTGCCTTAATTATCCGTAGCTTATGCATGCCCATATCATAACCCTACCACTATGGGGCATTCTGTTCAAAACGTTGACATTAGCAAACCACTCACCCACACGATACCATATACGTGGTCTGCGGTTGTGAAGCCGTTTGGACGTACTGCCAAATTCTCTAAAACGACATTGGAAACGCCAAATGGTAGAGAAAATAACATTTAATTATTTCGCAACAGCTCTGGTGGACATTCCTGCAGTTGGGATGCCAATTGCATGCTCCCACAAAACTTGAGACATATTTGGGCATTGTGTTGTGTGACAAAACTGCACATTTTAGACTTTTATTGTCCCCCAGCACAAGGTGCACCTGTGTAATGATCATGCTGTTTAATCAGCTTCAACTTTGAATTTGTTCAAATACTTTTGGTTCCCTAAAATGGGAGGACTATGTCCAAAAAGTGCTGTAATTTCTTAACAGTTCACCTGATATACCTTCAAATAAAAGCTGACAGTCTGCACTTCATAGTCATTGTATAATTCATTCAAATCCAAAGTGCTGGAGTACAGACCCAAAACTACAAAACATTTGTCACTGTCCAAATATTTTTGGACCTCACTGTATCTGAATTGCAACAGGATGACTGGGGTGTTGTACCACATGTAAACACTCACAGTTTTAGATGTACATTTATCAGGAATCAACAGAAATGTACTTTTTGTATACATTGTTTGTGTAGATATCCTTATTTCATGTATTTTCTCATTTGACATCAGACAGCTCACCAATGGAAGTATGGTTTCCACTGTGTCCAGCATAAATGATAAGCGACAAATGAAAAGCAACAGCTTTTGTCAAATCAATGAGTGCACAATAACCACTCACACATCTAGAGCACACATTGCCAACCATTGAAAAGACAACCATAATGCTTTGTGTCAAATCAATTATACCGTAAGTGCTGCTTATTCTTTATATATCCACTACTGTATATTGCCAACCGATAGGACTTTGGTGTGATATACAGTATGGCTGTAAATTCCACTGAGAAATTAGAGAAATTTAAAACAGCTCACGCGCAAAGAGTGTGTACGGAATATGAATCCCTTTACACTACATCATCTCTAATCACCATCTCCACAGAAATCAATCATGCTCTCACATCTATCTGAAATCCTGTCATTTGTATTTCACAAATCCCAAACTACCAGCCTCATGCAGAATGCTGAACAAATCCAAAAGTAACTCACCTATCACCACTAGGTACATGCCTGCCCAGTAGTCCACAGTGGGTGACAGTTTGGACATGTATTTGTTGTCCTCCTCCATCCTCCTCTTCCACAGACAGACCAGACCAGTAGGGACCCGTATTCACACACCCCAAAGGGTGCCAGCGATAGAATTTTACCTCTGACAGGGAAACAGGCTCTTCTGCTTCTGAGTAATATTGTGAATAATGTGAAGAATAATATTCTTCACATTATTGACATTACCACAGAAAGCATATTCAGTTCCGAGAATCTTTATACACTCACTCTCTATAATGGACTCCCACACATATGCACCCAGATGTGCACACACACACACACACACACACACACACACACACACACACACACACACACACACACACACACACACACACACACACACACACACACACACACACACACACACACACACACACACGTGCACAGTACACACACATTCACAGACAAGTGCAGTACACACATTCAGTATAGCACCCCCCACTCCCCTTCCCCACTGAGCAGATTAAGATGACGAATGTGAACATTGACTTTAAGTACACTCATGCAAACACACACACACACACACACACACACACACACACACACACACACACACACACACACACACACACACACACACACACACACACACACACACACACACACACACACACACACACACACACACTAATTTACACATACACTCCTGTCCTGTCCGCTTTCTATGCTCCTGTCAAAATTTCACTTGCACCCCTTTGTGCGAACAGCCTTTTCAGCACTGTGCTTGAGTGTGTGTGTGTGTGTGTGTGTGTGTGTGTGTGTGTGTGTGTGTGTGTGTGTGTGTGTGTGTGTGTGTGTGTGTGGTCGTCCCTGCAACGACCTAAGTGCAGGGAAAGCCCCCGGGACCTGTCGTTCCAGAGAATTCTCATCAGAGAGGAGCTGCACCACAGCTTTACTGTAGTATTCATTAAAGTCCACCAAAACAATACAGTAAATACTGTTGTATTTACTGTTGTATACTGTAATATATATTATTATTTACAGTTAAATATAGTATAAATACTGTAGTAAAGAAAACTGTATTATATATTATAGTAATTAATCTAGCAAAAAATAAGGTGTTTTTAATTGCCTCCTTTGTTTTTATTAATATATACAATATATGAAATACTTTTGTACACTGTCTAGCATTCAAAATAATAGATAAATATATCTAAATCCCCAAAACATCACCTCAACACATCACCAGTGGGATAAGCCAATTTGTTAAATAGATATTTTGCAGTATAAAGGAATGACATGTTTCCTTATTAAAAAAACAGTTAAAGAAAATGGAAAATGTGTTATTTGTCATGTTTTTGTCATTTTAAAGTGTTTTTACATGGTGCCAAAATCAAGGGACAATTACCACCGCAATTCAAGAAGGACCCCTTTTCAAACGCTGTCATTATCTTGTAAACACTTGTGAAACACTCAGCAGGTGCTTTATTGTGTTCTATTCACTCCCTTAATCTTCTGGCAAGGTGAAAAAAAAATCTGCCTTTCTGTCCTTGAGCAAGGCAGTTAACCCCCCAACAACACCTGCTCCCCGGTTGCTGATGACATGGACGTCGATTAAAGCAGCCTCCCGCATCTCTCTGATTCAGAGGGGTTGGGTTAAATGCGGAAAACACATTTCGGTTGAATGCATTAAGTTGTGAAACTGACTAGGTATCCCCTTTCCCTTGTGGCTGGGCTGGTTGGACAAGGTCATGCTCCGCTCTCAAATGGCCATTAGAGGCTTTGATGTGGAAAATAGACATTCCCTCTACTGACGCGATAGTCTTCTTTCAAGGGAAAAAAGTTGTGGAAATAACACTGAATGTTAGTTGAAATGAGAAGCGGCAAGTAACATAAATGCTAATGCTAATAATGCTAATTTATGATAGTATATACAGTGCCTTTGCAGGAAACTGAACATCCAAAGACCTTTAGCCCACATGAGATCAAATACGATCTGGTTTTTATAAACTTTTCATGAATAAAAAATAGTTAGATCAGCAGAATTCTAACATTATCCCACACGTGGGATGTTTCTCAACATTGACACTGAAGCTGATTTTCTTGTTAAATAACTACTCAGTATGTATAGGTCTTGACATGAATTGGCTACTTACCAGGGCAAAAATAGACAGTGTACCAAATGCCCATTATTTGTATTTACCAAATGTATTATTGTATTATTATTATTAGACTTGAGCAATAATAGTCTGAGATGTGAGGATAGCCTACCCTGTCTATTCTATTCCACATTAGAAGAAAGGTTATAATTTAATTTTCTGATTCACTTTTATTTCATAATCAGTAGCAAAGCGCGACATTTCACTGCAGTTCACATTTCATTCCGGTAGGGTGCAGAATATCCTACTTTTTTAGACTGGCCACCGTACCCATAGCAACAATTACAACAACAAACCATCATATAGTGAGTGATGTTGACACTTTCCACTTTTGTGTAGAAGCGAAGTACATTTACATTTACATTTAAGTCATAGTAATAAGATTAACTAGATAGCTAGCTAAGAAAAAAATGAGTCAAGCCGGTAACCTACGCGAGGATACGGAGGAGGCTGGACCTTCCGTGGACTCTGAAAATCCAGAGGAGAGAATTGCAGCCCGTCGCCTCCGGATAGCTGCACGAAGTGAAGCCAAGAAAAGGTAGCTAACGTTAGCTGGCTTCTGTTTGAGATAGCACCTGTTAAACTTTTAGCTTAGCTGTTTAGCTATTGCATGTGAAGGTGTACTCTGTCCTCTGCAACTTTAGTGTTAGCTATAGCTAGTTACAGTGCCTTGCGAAAGTATTCGGCCCCCTTGAACTTTGCGACCTTTTGCCACATTTCAGGCTTCAAACATAAAGATATAAAACTGATTTTTCTTTGTGAAGAATCAACAACAAGTGGGACACAATCATGAAGTGGAACGACATTTATTGGATATTTCAAACTTTTTTAACAAATCAAAAACGGAAAAATTGGGCGTGCAAAATTATTCAGCCCCTTTACTTTCAGTGCAGCATACTCTCTCCAGAAGTTCAGTGAGGATCTCTGAATGATCCAATGTTGACCTAAATGACTAATGATGATAAATACAATCCACCTGTGTGTAATCAAGTCTCCGTATAAATGCACCTGCACTGTGATAGTCTCAGAGGTCCGTTAAAAGCGCAGAGAGCATCATGAAGAACAAGGAACACACCAGGCAGGTCCGAGATACTGTTGTGAAGAAGTTTAAAGCCGGATTTGGATACAAAAAGATTTCCCAAGCTTTAAACATCCCAAGGAGCAATGTGCAAGTGATAATATTGAAATGGAAGGAGTATCAGACCACTGCAAATCTACCAAGACCTGGCCGTCCCTCTAAACTTTCAGCTCATACAAGGAGAAGACTGATCAGAGATGCAGCCAAAAGGCCCATGATCACTCTGGATGAACTGCAGAGATCTACAGCTGAGGTGGGAGACTCTGTCCATAGGACAACAATCAGTCGTATATTGCACACATCTGGCCTTTATGGAAGAGTGGCAAGAAGAAAGCCATTTCTTAAAGATATCCATAAAAAGTGTTGTTTAAAGTTTGCCACAAGCCACCTGGGAGACACACCAAACATGTGGAAGAAGGTGCTCTGGTCAGATGAAACCAAAATTGAACTTTTTGGCAACAATGCAAAATGTTATGTTTGGTGTAAAAGCAACACCCTGAACACACAATCCCCACTGTCAAACATGGTGGTGGCAGCATCATGGTTTGGGCCTGCTTTTCTTCAGCAGGGACAGGGAAGATGGTTAAAATTGATGGGAAGATGGATGGAGCCAAATACAGGACCATTCTGGAAGAAAACCTGATGGAGTCTGCAAAAGACCTGAGACTGGGACGGAGATTTGTCTTCCAACAAGACAATGATCCAAAACATAAAGCAAAATCTACAATGGAATGGTTCAAAAATAAACATATCCAGGTGTTAGAATGGCCAAGTCAAAGTCTAGACCTGAATCCAATCGAGAATCTGTGGAAAGAACTGAAAACTGCTGTTCACAAATGCTCTCCATCCAACCTCACTGAGTTCGAGCTGTTTTGCAAGGAGGAATGGGAAAAAAATTCAGTCTCTCGATGTGCAAAACTGATAGAGAAATACCCCAAGCGACTTACAGCTGTAATCACAGCAAAAGTTGGCGCTACATAGTATTAACTTAAGGGGGCTGAATAATTTTGCACGCCCAATTTTTCAGTTTTTGATTTGTTAAAAAAGTTTGAAATATCCAATAAATGTCGTTCCACTTCATGATTGTGTCCCACTTGTTGTTGATTCTTCACAAAAAAAAATACAGTTTTATATCTTTATGTTTGAAGCCTGAAATGTGGCAAAAGGTCGCAAAGTTCAAGGGGGCCGAATACTTTCGCAAGGCACTGTATATAGTACATGCCAAAATAAGATGTCCTTTTCCCATCTGTCATTCAGACAAGAACTGGGAGATGACTCCCGTGAAAAGAAAGAAATCAAAGAGGAGGCCAGGAAAAGCCAGCATCAAGTGGAACAGAGTGAGAAGGTACCATTAGGCCAATGTTATTGTTAGCATTAGAAATTAATTTGAAGCAATGAAACATAACGTCAACACAACACAGACACACTACATGTCTCCTTCTCTCATTCCCCCCAGCGTATGATAAAGCTGCAGAGTGATGGGACGGAGCTGGTTACCAACATCCAGGTAGCAGCTGATTCTAGGGAATCGCAGCGTCAAACAGAGGTGGAGGAGGCCCACAGACTCAGGTACCATACCCAGGATCAGTGACTGTGCCCCGCAGCAGTTGTAGTGGAAGTGCTCCCTCTGTTGACCATGGACTGTAAATGCGTAGCTCATTATCACAAAAAGCAGGTCAAACGAATACAACCTCCTCACAGCACCGCTCAACAAACAAACTCTTCTACCAATAATTGGAACGTTGTTGACTATCAACCAAACATTCATGTGCTCCAACCCTCCTCTCCTCTCCGACCTCCGTCTATCTCTCTCCCCTCCCACCCCTTCCCCTGAGCAGGGTGGAGAAGCTGGAGAATGAGGCCAAGTCGAGCCTGGAGAAGTTTGAGGAGATCACCAGGAAGTGGACGGTGGCAAAGATGAAGGAGATCCCCCAGGACCTGAGAGACTCTCTGAGCAGCCAGCAGCAGCTGTGTGCCCTGCTCATAGAGGACAAGAACAAACTCATCCACGAGTTGCAGAAGGTAGTGTGTGTGTGTGTGTGCTTGTGTGTATTAATTTGTTTTGTCTGTATGTATAATGTGTGTGTGTGTGCGTGTGTAGGAGATGAAGTTAAGTGACGATCGCTACGTCAAAGATCTAAAGAAGCAGGCAGAGGATGTGGACCTGATGATTGAGAGGATGGAGGACCAGGTCAAGTTTCTGATGGGCTCCTACAGGGATGAACTGGACCAGATAGAGGTGGGACACATTCAGAATCAGTGTTTAATACTCACATGTACAGGCTTGCAGGTGTGAATGCAGGGTACTGTGAAAATCTTAGGCTCTGAGCTAAAACATGCAGGACGAATTGAAATAACAGAATGAAAATGGTGATAAAAAAAACAAAAACAATATAAATATAAATAGCACTATATAGTAAAGAGTGTTGAGGACGTGTGGGGGGTCGATGAACAGCATCCACACATTCCCTAGGGGTTACCCCTTGGTGGGTGATCCACGAGCTGACATGAAAGATATGAGCCAGGTGGGAGGACCTAAAGGAGGACGGGCTCATTGTATTGGGTGGAATGGAATTAATGGAAAGGAGTCAAACATGTGGTTTCCATACGTTGAATGTGTTTGATACCATTCCATTTATTCCATTCCAGCCATTACAATAAATACATCCTCCAATAGCTCGTCCCATCAGCCTCCACTGAGCCACCTTCTGTCTCCCCTGACCATGCAGTGTCCTGCCGACTTTGAGTGGGGCTGTTTCCTGCGTTTGGTTGGTTTTTGGTCACCAGGATGGTTATTGTGGTTGTTGACATGTTCATTGATCTGTTTGTTGATGGTTGTTGACCTGCTCCTGTTTTGTGCAGAATTCCTTTGAGCATGAGCGGAAGATCCTACTCACAGGGAACAGGAAGAAATGGGAACAGTACACGAAGGAGCGCCGGGACAAAGAGGTAAATAAGATTCAAATAAATACACTCTCTCTCTCTTCTCTCCCTGAAAATATACTTGAACTGTTTGTGTCTCTCTTTGTCTCTCCTTTCTCTCTTTCTCTCTCTCTCTCTAGCTGGAGAACGTGACGCAGAGGATGAAGAGGGTGGAGGAGTATGAGGTGTTGCTGCAGCAGCTGAGGACAGAGGACACGGAGGAATACAATATGATCAAGATCAAACTGGACACAGATGTTCAGGTAGACGGAAAATATGAAAAAGTGGAACGAGTATGCAGGTATGTTAGGGACTGTATTTAAATGAGCTGTGGTGTGTGTGTGTGTGTAGATCTTGGAGCAGCAACTGCAGCAGATGAAGGCTACGTACCAGCTGAACCAGGAGAAGCTGGAGTACAACTTCCAGGTGCTAAAGAAGAGAGACGAAGAGAACACCATCACCAAGTCCCAGCAGAAGAGAAAGATCACCAGGTAGCTACATCTACAATGATTCAAAAAGTATTCAGACCCCTTCACTTCCTTCATCCATCTACTCACAATACCCCATAATGACAAAGTAAAAACAGGTTTTTGAAATATCACATTTAAGTATTCAGACCCTTTACTCAGTACTTTGTTGAAGCACCTTTGGCAGCGATTACAGCCTCAAGTTTTCTTGGGTATGACGCTACAAGCTTGGCACACCTGAATTTGGGGAGTTTCTCCCATTCTCTGCAGATCCTCTCAAGCTCTGCTGGGTAGGATGGGGAGCATCACTGCTCAAGTTATTTTCAGTTCTCTTCAGAGATGTTTGATCGTATTCAAGTCCGGGCTCTGGCTGGGCCACTCATGGACATTCAGAGACTTGTCCCGAAGCCACTTCTGCGTTGTCTTGGCTGTGTGCTTAGGGTCGTTATCCTGTTGGAAGGTGAACCTTTGCTCCAGTCAGTCTCTTTGGATAATTCATTCCAATCATTTTAAAGTTAACAGCAGGTATTTTGCATGTAAGTTTAAGTATTTTGATATCTTCACAAATCTGCAAAACAGCCGTTTTACATCCTGAGTGCTCTGGAGCAGGTTTTCATCAAGGATCTCTCAGTACTTTGCTTTGTTAATCTTTCCCTTGATCCTGACTAGTCTCTCAGTCCTTGCCGCTGAAAAACATCCAAACAGCATTATGCTGCCACCACCATGCTTCACCGTAGGGATGGGATTGGCCAGGTGATGAGCGTCACCTGGTTTCCTCCAGACGTGGCACTTGGCATTCAGGCCAAAGAGTTCTATCTTGGTTTCATAAGACCAGAAGAATCTAGTTTCTCATGGTCTGAGAGTCCTTTAGGTGTCTTTTAGAGTCCGAGTAGTCATTTGATTACCTTTTTCAGGAGTCTTATGGCTTGTGGGCAAAAGCTTTTGAGAAGCCTTTTGGTCCTAGACTTGGCACTCCGGTACCGCT
Source organism: Oncorhynchus keta (assembly GCF_023373465.1). Lineage (NCBI taxonomy): Eukaryota > Metazoa > Chordata > Actinopteri > Salmoniformes > Salmonidae > Oncorhynchus > Oncorhynchus keta. Next base: position 48,142,729 of record NC_068439.1, on the reverse strand, counting down.
TGCCTTGTCTATGACTGGGGTGGCTGGGGTCTTTGACAATTTTTAGGGCTTTCCTCTGACACTGCCTGGTGTAGAGGTCCTGGATGGCAGGCAGCTTAGCCACAGTGATGTACTGGGCCATACGCACTACCCTCTGTAGTGCCTTGCGGTTGGATACCAAGCATTTGCTGTACCAGGCAGTGATGCAACCAGTCAGGATGCTCTCAATGTTGCAGCTGTAGAACCTTTTGATGATCTGACGACCCGTGCCAAATCTTTTCAGTCTCCTGAGGGGGAATATGTTTTGTTGTGCCCTCTTCACGACTATCTTGGTGTGTTTGGACCATTCTAGATTGTTGGTGATGTGGACACCTCTCAACCTGCTCCACTACAGTCCCGTCGATGAGAATGGGGGCGTGCCCGGTCCTCCTTTTCCTGTAGTCCACAATCATCTCCTTTGTCTTGATTACGTTGAGGTATAGGTTGTTATTCTGGCACAACCTGGCCAGGTCTCTGACCTCCTCCCTATAGGCTGTCTCGTCATTGTTGGTAATCAGACCTACAACTGGTGTGTTGTCTGCAAACTTAATGATGGTGTTGGAGTCGTGCCTGGCCATGCAGTCGTGGGTGAACAGGGAGTACAGGTGGGACTGAGCACGCACCCCTCAGGGGCCCCAGTGTTGAGGATCAGCGTGGCAGATGTGTTTTTGTCTACCCTTACTACCTGGGGGTGGCCTGTCAGGAAGTCCAGGATCCAGTTGCAGAGGGAGGTGTTTAGTCCCGGGATCCTTAGCTTAGTGATCAGCTTTGAGGGCACTATGGTGTTGAATGCTGAGCTGTAGTCAATGAATAGCATTCTCACATAGGTGTTCCTTTTCTCCAGGTGGGAAAGGGCAGTGTGGAGTACAAAAGAGATTGCATCATCTGTGGATCTGTTTGAGCGGTATGCAAATTGGCGTGGGTCTAGAGTTTCTGGGATAATGGTGTTGATGTGAACCATTACCAGTCGTTGAAAGCACTTCATGGCTATGGATGTAAGTGCTACGGGTCGGTAGTCATTTAGGCAGGTTACCTTAGTGTTCTTGGGCACAGGGACTATGGTGGTCTGCTTGAAGCATGTTGGTATTACAGACTCAATCAGGGACGCATGTTGAAAATGCCAGTAAATTTGTGTCACTGGGCAGTTCGTGGCTGTGCTTCCCTTTGTAGTCTATAAAGGTTTGCAGGCCCTGCCACATCTGACGAGCATCGGAGACGGTGTAGTATGATTCAATCTTAGTCCTGTATTGGCGCTTTGCCTATTTGATGGTTCGTCGGAGGGCATAGCAGGATTTCTTATAAGCTTCCGTGTTATAAGCTTCCCGAGTCCCAAACCTTGAAAGCAGCAGTTCTACCCTTTAGCTCAGTGCGAATGTTGCCTGCAATCCATGGCTTCTGGTTGGGGTATATACGTACAGTCACTGTGGGGACAACAGGTATTGTGTGTAGATTAATGAGGAATTGTTTTTATTTATTACATTTTAGAATAAGGCTGTAACGTAACAAAATGTGGAAGAGTCAAGGTGTCTGAATACTTTCCGAATGCACCCTATAACACTATCACTCCACTACAATGTGGCGCTGAATTTCTGAGTTCTGTTTCCACCGCTGTCCGCTTCTGTGGTGCTGAATCGCCAATCTCTTCTATCACAATGGGTTTGTTTACTTTAGCACCATTAGATATTTTAAACCTATTGACAAAAGTCGACAACAGTTTGGGGCTGTAGTTTGGGGGAAACTGGTTATCTTGTAAATAACACTTATACCTGTGTAGTTCTGCTGTAGTTACTGGGACTTTTATCATCTAGACTGCAGGATGTTGTCAACAACCTGAAGATCAAGTGTGCCAACCAGGAGAAGCAGTCTCGGGAGGAGAACCAGAACCTCACTGACGACTACACACGCATCATGCAACAGTACAAACACATGCAGAAGAAGATGAGGTGAGTAACACACACACACACGGATACACACACGGATACACACACACACACACACACACACACACACACACACACACACACACACACACACACACACACACACACACACACACACACACACACACACACACACACACACACACACACACACACAAAGAGAATGTAATTGTCAGTCTTTGCATTTTCATTTTCTCTCCCTGTCTAACGCTATAACCCAGGGATGGTCAAAACTGCAATTTAACTGTACCGAGCAGACCAACAAATGTCACGTCAAGTGCAATGTCTCAAGCACTAGGGGAGACATCGACACAATGCCCATTCTTACTAATAAGTCTATGCTCTTTCCCCTCCTTCCATTCAGGCACTTTGCGGCCATCGATGCCAAGAAGTTTGAGGAGGTGTGGCTGATGAACGAGGAGGAGGTCAAGGCGCTGGTGGAGAAGGCCCTGGATACAGACCGGCTGGTCCACGAGCAGCAGTTGGGCCTGTCCTGGCAGCGCCCATCACTGGCTTTCATGGAGCGCTCCGGCCCCCTCCAGCCCCAGAGACAGACCCAGAAGACTGCGCACCAGGCAATCTCCGAGCTGCTCCAGCTTGGGCAGACCAGTGGCCTGGGGAAGGGGAAGTACCAGGAGGCCGGGGTTGGGCCTGGGGCAGAGAGCCCTGGGTTGGCTGTGGAGGTGTATGACTCAGGAGCAGGGCTGGAGAGTGGGAGCAGTGAGGTGCAGAGAGAGAGGGAAGGGAGTGAGGGGGAGCACAGTGGGACGGTGTCGGTGAAGATGGTCAAGAAGCTCCTGGAGCTGCTGTGTGACGAGGCGGTGAGCGGGCTAAGAGTTTGTGTGTCTGTATGACAGAGGAATAGAGAGAGGAAGAGGAACTGTGTCATCTAACTCAACTAGTTCAACATTTAGCCTTTACAGCTTCTCTGTCTCTCTCTCCTTCCCTCCCTCACCTCCATAGGGTTTTCTGATAGAGAGTAAACTTCTGAAGCTTCTCTCTCCACTGGAGAAGGATGAACAGTCCCTCATGAAGCTGGACTCCATCTTCACTGTGAGTTACAACGTGACGGCTATATGTATGTTATGTCACCTGTAACTATACATTTACTGTCAAATAAACACATGACAGTCGCGACAGAGGAGCTGTGTCAGTGTTGTCTCCGCTCTGTTCTTCTCTGCCAGGCCATGGGGATCGAGAGCGAGGAGGACGTGTACAAGCTGGCGGATTTCTTCATGAAGTACAAACATACACAAGGGGAGCTGACCCAGGTAAGGAGGGGGGGGGAGAAGAGAGGGGAGGGAGGGAAGAAGGCTGATGTTAGTAGCCATGATGACCAGCTCCGCACTGACGTCTTGTAAGAATGATCATAAAACATGATCCCCCTGTTTCTTTTCTTATTTTTTTTGTATTCAGGATGTGTCTGCAAAATGGGGCGTGGCCAGTCCTCAGGCGGAGCGAGGGGAGTTTACTTCCTCCTGCAGCCTGCCGTCTGACCTCATCCATCCCAATGATGTCCTGGTGGCCCTGCGGGCCTTCACTGCTCAACACTGCCGGCCCAGGTCAGCACTGGGGCTCTCTGTTTCAATACCCAAACTAGCATACCACTTATAATCAAGCAATGTATTGGGCATGCATTCTAAGTGCCTTGCCCATGTATTAAGCAAAGGGGTGTAGTAAAGGATCAATATCCCGATGCAACACAGAGGTATATTGGCCATATACCACAAACCCCCCGACGTGCCTTATTGGTATTAAAAACAGCTCTTAGGCTGCTCTTAGGTACGCCGCAACACAGAATACCTGGATACTGCCCTTAGCCCTGGTATATTGGCCATATACGACAACCCCTCGGGCCTCATTTATTAATTATGTGGTGACACGTTGGACTCAATACGGCGAACTTAAATCAGTGTAGAAACCACCTTACAAATGTTATGTGGGGAAGCGTAACTTTACACACAATATTTCTCACAATGAAAGTGACGATTGTGACATTTCCCCAGAGAGTTAGCTGCCTCTCACCAGCCCAGTATGCTGGGTCTAGGAGGGAGAGATGACACCGAAGACGCTGCTTACTGGGAGGCCATGGGTGACGTCATCCCTGAGGCCAAACTCAAGATCTGGGGCGCCCTGGAGGCAGCACTTGACAAGTACCAGTGAGTACCACACACTCGCCCACACACACATACACGTGATGACAAGATAGTAGCGGCCTCGTATGGAGTTACAAAACAGGTGATATAAAAAGTGGTGATCGATTGAGCGTCATTTTGATTGATTATTTGAATCTGTCTGTTCCTAGCATTGTTCTGACAGAGAGGTCCAAGTTCATCACAGACACACAGAGCCTGAAACAGCAGAACACGGAGCTACGGATGCTGCTTCACCAATACGTCAACTCCAGGGTGTGTGTGGTGTGTGTGTGTGTGTGTGTGTGTGTGCCTGTGATTGCATCGAGAGGGTTTGTGTCCAGAATGTGTTTGCTAATTTAATGACACGTCCACTGAACCTATCTACATTCTTCTCATAGGTCAATGCTGAGCTGGAGATCCCGCCCAACCTGGTGATGCAGTTGGCTCCTGAGTGAACAAACTGACTAATCGGGAAGAGTACACACAAACCCACAGTGCAGTTGAAATGCTTCAATATTTAATGATGAAAATAAAGCACTTCAACATATGGTATGAGAATTGATGTTTAACACTTTTAATAGAAAATATAAAGTGCATAATGGGAGTATTATCTTATAGTAAAGTAGAATGTATAGAAGATTATACCAACAATATGTGATAATAGTGCAATGCATTAGAGTGTGTACAAAGAGCCTTTCAAATACCAACAATGCTTAAGAGAGTGCAAATACACTCAGGGATCAGGCACATTGAGAGAAAGTTTGCATGTGTGTGGTTGATAAGTGTGTTCAGCCAGCGATGTTGAAGATCTTGTTGCTGAGGGCAGAGGGCATGGAGAAGAAGAGCAGGCCCAGGAACAGTAGTCCCAGGACAGCCCCCAGCAGTAGAACACAGTGCAGCTTGTACTGCCTCCAGGCCAGGATACACACCACATGCATTGGGCTCAGCAACCACGACAGACTGGTATTGGGACGACTGCAGGAAGAGATGTTTACACACACACACACACAAAACTGAAATGTACACGCACGGACACACAAACACTACTAATAACGAGTCATATCGATACATATTGAAACACACAAAGAACACAACGACACACACTGGACGACACATTGTAACCAGATACAAACCCAACAGTTGTCAAAATTGTTATTTCAATTAACTCCATTTATTTAAGATCATTGTTAAAACAGACAAAATGTTTGTATTGCATACTCATCAACAGGAGAATATAATAGACTTAGTGTTAGTGCAAACAAAATCAATTTTAGTTGGTTTTGTATTTTGTGAACATGAGATCACTAAAATGACTGCAACACAAATGATGGCATAACTACAAGTAGGTCAAGCAAGGGGAAACCAGAGGGAACTGCACACTGCAAACAAAGTAATCTGACAGGCCGACAGGGGAGAGAGAGGTCAAGAGGCCAAGCCACACCTCCCTTTTATACCGGACCTCTTGTGCTATAAGGTGCACATAACCACTTCCGGGAAAATCTGCATGGATTAACACGTGTCAGGATCCATACAGATAACAGGTTTAGAAGCCGACTGTAAAAGCTATAGTAGAAAGGAAGTCATGCCATATCTGATGATCATGTCAACTCAATCACCGTGAGATGTTAGAATACTGATGCATGCTTATATTACTACTGTATATTTTCTGGATAACTAAGAACCAATAAGAGCATTCCAGGTCACTGAAGAAAGTGGTGAAGAAACAAACTTTGTTCCATAAAATGTTGGTGTTTTGACGACATAATTTAAGCCAAACAATAGCAAGTTTACTTCTCTAATGGGTTCATATTCGAAAGCTATTCTTGTATTCCTTGTCCCTCTTTAAATCTTGTTGAACTACAGTAGGTCCTAGGAAAATAGACACCTGTTTTCAGTCTCGTTATTTTAGAAGACGTGTGCAAAGGCTGCAAGAGCTAAAGAGGAACGCTAATGAACTGTTGGGAAAAACATTTACTTTGATCCGGTTCAAAAGCTCACACCAACCCCATGATTCCCATTTCGAAACCGACACATAGTGCCTTCAGAAAGTATTCAAACCCCTTGACTTACTCCACATTTTGTTGTGTTGCAGCCTGAATTAAACATTTATATAAAACAACATTTTCACCCATTTCAACACAACACCCCATAATAACAAAGTGAAAACATGTTTTTAGAAATTTGAGGAAATGCATTGAAAATTAAATACAGAAATAATATCTATAATTTACATAAGTATATTTACCTTTGATAGCGATTACAGCCGTGAGTCTTTCTGGGTCTCTAAGAGCATTCTTATTTTCTAACTTCTTCAAGCTTGGTGAAATTGGTTGTTGATCATTGATAGACAATCATTTTCAGGTCTTGCCATAGATTTTCAAGTAGATTTAAGTCGAAACGGTAACTCAGTCACTTGAGTGTTGGCCTTGTGTTTTAGCTTATTGTCCTGCTGAAAGGCAAATTTTTCTCCCAGTGTCTGGTGGAAATCAGACTGAAACAGGTTTTCCTCTAGGACTTTGCCTGTGCCAAGCTCCTTAACGTTTATTTTTTATCCTGAAAAGCTCCCCAGTCCTTATCGATTACAAGCAATAACCCTAACAAAGATTTGTTATAACTAACCCAATATAGACCACAGCCTATAATTTCTGAAGGGAGCAAATTAATCATAGTGGGCAGAACAAGCAACTTTGATAACCTTTTTATAACGTCTGCTTTTTAATTTTTTTTATCTACCAATAGGTTCCCTTCTTTGCCAGGCATTGGAAAATCTCCCTGGTCTTTGCGTGTGAATCCCTATATGAAATGTTAAATTCAGGTTGCAACATGACAAAATGTTGAAAAAGTCAATGGCACTGAAGGCACTGTCTCATGGGGTGGCAGGTAGCCTAGTGGTTAGAGCGTTGGACCAGTAACTGAAAAGTTGCTAGATTGAATCCCCGAGCTGACAAGGTAAAAAACCTGTCGTTCTGCCCCCCAACAAGGTAGTTAACCCACTGTTCTAGGCCGTCATGGTAAATAAGAATTTGTTCTTAACTGACTTGCCTAGTTAAATAAATAGTTTACAACATCACTTGAGAAATGATCAAACTAACCATGTCCTTCCAAATAATTGTATATGTTTTTAGGAGACCAGGAGCTCCGATCGCCTTCCATATTTATTATTATTTTATTGACAAGACAGTTATAAGTACAGAATAGTAGACAATGGCGAGAGATACAGAAAGGAAGGGCGCGGACAATCCGCCGAGCCGGGGATCGAATCCCCATCGACAGGGGGCATGTGTAGTCCGGAATCGGAAGCTTAGATTGCTACACCAGACTCCGGCAACTTCCAAATCAATTTAAGTCATAAATAAATAAATACATACATAGGTAAATAAACCATCTCTGAAATGTAACATCAGGGTATGCTGCATTGCTGATGATGAGATCAGGGTTGAGTTGTTTGATTGGTTAGTCAGTGGCCAGTGCAGGGATGAGGTTTCTGATTGGTTTAGCGTCCTGAAGCATTTGATCGGTTAGGCCCACTGTGCTACTGTAGCAGTCGAAAGTAGATGGTTGTTCCTAGTTTTCAGAAGACCAAGGGATAGGAAGTCCTTGAGTATGTGTGTTGAGCAGCACTGCCATGGTTAGAGGGGCGGTGGAGAAAGGGCAAGGCTGGGATGCGGAGGGAGTGGACTGGGGGGGCTGCTGTCATCTTGTCTTCCCATCTATCCACCTTTCCCTCCCCTATTCTCTCCCTTTACACGCCCTCTCTCAGCAGCACTGAGGCGAGTGTGTTTGGGGGGAGGGTACTGATGGAGAGACTGGGGGATGTTGTTTGGTGAATGTGAGTATTAACAATGGAAAGTGGAAGTGCATGGAACCCCGCCCAACACCCCCACCACTCCTCTGTGTCTCAACCACCCCCAACCCACCCTGGTACCCATCCCTGCAGCCCCAATCAGCCCCCTCAGGCCCCCAGCATCTTCTTGACCAGGTAGCCAGGCATGCTGTAGAGGAAGAGCCCCAGCATCATGAGCAGCAGCAGGGCCACAACAATCTTGATGATAAGCCACTTGTAGCGGTTACACACCAGGTAGCGGATAGCCTTCAGCGGGCTCAGGAACCACAGGAATGTGGTGTCCGGCCGACTGGGGGGGATGGGTGTAAGATTAGAGGGGAAGGATGAGAATAGAGGGGTAGATAGTGGGGCATGGGATGGATGGGATGGGGGTTGAGGGTTAAAAGGGTGTGATATGGAGGGTATAAGGGAAGGAAGTGGGGAAAGATATGGGGTAGATGGGGGCGGTTGTGGGAGAGGTAGAGGTGGGGAACAGAAGGGTGAGTGGATTAAAGGGAGGGTAGTGGGTGGGGTGGGGAAACAGTGGTAATGGGGGCCAAAGTGCAGGGTAAAGAGAGGAAAGAGGAGAGCAAGCGTTAGTGGTTCGAAAGCCATATGATGTATGACTATTTCTAACTGATCACAATTTCTCCACACACTACTACACAAACAACCCTGTTTACAAAATAGCAACGTTCTTTTTTATTTTATACAGAACCTGAAGAACCACCGCACAATCGGGAAGCACAGACGATGGAGACTCAGACGATGGAGACACAGATTTAAAATTAGATGGTGTTTGTTTGACAGCTCGCTTGAACGCAGCTTCATATTAAAAAGTATTCCCCTGAAGCCGCCAGTGTAATGACAGTGTGATGCACAATGGAAGACTCGGGATTGACACCAGACACTGGCAGGTTGAGCGACAAGAGACAGAGGACAGTATAGGGGACAGAGACAGAGGACAGTATAGGGGACAGAGACAGAGGACAGTATAGGGGACAGAGACAGGGACATGAAGATGCCGAGAGCAAAGAAAAAAGGGGGAGGGATGCAGCAAAAGCTACCAGAGACAATCTTTGTATATCTGAGGAAAGACAAAGACTGAGACATACCTGGGGGGAAAAAAAGAGGACGAGATGAGCGGTTGAGGGATGGAAGAAAGAGGTTATGGAAAAGGAAGGTGGTCGAAAGCAGAGGAAAGAGGTGAGAAGGGAAAAGAGCAGAGAGTGAAGCGATATGGGTTCATTGAAAAGGAGGAACAGAGGAGAGAACAGAGAGAGGGGAAAAGGAGAAAGAGGAGCTGACGGAAAATGCGGAACGGAGGACAAGAGAGGAGAGGCTAGGATAGGACAGAGAGAGGGGGCTACCGGTGGCCCTGGTGGGTCGACGTTCTCTCAGGCCCCCAGCATCTTCTTGACCAGGTAGCCAGGGAAGGAGTAGAGGAAGAGGCCGAGCAGGAGCAGCAGTAGCAGCAGGCCTAGGGCCTTGAGGATCAGCCAGCGGTAGTTGTGCCAGATGAAGTAGCGGATGGACTTCAGAGGGTTCACAAACCACATGAGACTGGTGTCCGGGCGACTTCAGAAGGGGGAGGAAAGGAAGGGAGGGGTGGAGAGGATGTATATGGAAGGAAAGACAACGTTGAAGGGGAGGAAGAAAGGCAACACAAAGGAAGGAAGAAAAGAAACAGAGGGAGACAGGTGAAGGAATGACAGGAGGAGAATGGAGTGATAGTGTGAAGGTGTAAGAGTGGCATTTTCACAGCGCAAAGAGGTGCTGTTGACAAAATAGGCCGTATGTCTTGTGTGCACGATATATCCTCTGAATAAACCATTATTAGCTTCTGATGGATGCACAATGAGAGGGTTTGAATATAAATTGACATTTTAATGAAATATGGTCCCAGTTTTTTTTGTGTTTTTTTTGCGTCGTGTAAATAGGACTCCTGAAGGAAGTGGATGAATATATGAGTCTGACTCTGCACCATTATTTTCTTTCCCACCTTCACGTTTAAAATCATTTTTTTTGTGATTGTGTTCATTTTGTCTGTATGTGTGTATCGTCTTAATGTGTGTGTACTGTAACTGTAAATATCTTACTTTGGTTTCTCCAGAGGGTCAGGCTCATTGCGTCCCAGACCAACAGGACTTTTCTCCGCTTCCTCTGCCGACATCAGATGAAGCTCCGCCTCCACTTTACCCTGAGAAGACGACACAATCAATCCAATACTCCAACGTGTGTGTGTGCGCGGTGTGTGTGTACGATGCATGTGTGCGGTGCGTGTGTGCGTATGGGTTTGTGTCTATGTATGTGTAATCTCTAGTGGACAGACTACTTAAAAGAAAGGGTATCGTAACATCCGTCAAAAGGGTTCTGGGATACAACGACTAGCTAGTAACAGTAGTTCCAGTGCCCAGGTTTTTAGTCACAGGTTATTTGGACGGCTGAGAGTTTCCAGATAGGGGGGTGGAGACTTCGCTAGTCGCGTTAGTATCTTTCTCTCAACATCTCGACCCTGAACCTAAATAATTATGTGACATTTTTATTCTTGGTTTCGAAGATTAGTCTCTCTCTCTCTCTCTCTCTCTTGGTTTCGAAGATTAGTCTCTCTCTCTCTCTCTCTCTCTTGGTTTCGAAGATTAGTCTCTCTCTCTCTCGCTTGGTTTCGAAGATTAGTTTCTCTCTCTCTCTCTCTCTCTCTCTCGCTTGGTTTCGAAGATTAGTCTCTCTCTCTCTCTCGCTTGGTATCGAAGATTAGTCTCTCTCTCTCTCTCGCTTGGTTTCGAAGATTAGTCTCTCTCTCTCTCTCGCTTGGTTTCGAAGATTAGTCTCTCTCTCTCTCTCGCTTGGTTTCGAAGATTAGTCTCTCTCTCTCTCTCGCTTGGTATCGAAGATTAGTCTCTCTCTCTCTCTCGCTTGGTTTCGAAGATTAGTCTCTCTCTCTCTCTCGCTTGGTTTCGAAGATTAGTTTCTCTCTCTCTCTCTCTCTCGCTTGGTTTCGAAGATTAGTCTCTCTCTCTCGCTTGGTTTCGAAGATTAGTCTCTCTCTCTCTCTCTCTCTCTCTCTCTCTCTCTCTCTCTCTCTCTCTCTCTCTCTCTCTCTCTCTCTCTCTCTCTCTCTCTCTCTCTCTCTCTCTCTCTCTCTCTCTCTCTCTCTCTCTCTCTCTCTCTCTCTCTCTCTCTCTCTCTCTCTCTCTCTCTCTCTCTCTCTCTCTCTCACCGTGAGTTCCATCTCGTCGTTTTCGTCGCGGGCCACGAATGGCCACCAGCCCTTGACTCTCTTTTGTTTGAAGATGGAAATGCAGGGCAGCTCAGCCTCATTCTGGACCATGCCTAGGGAACACTGCTTGGCTGTCTTCGCCCCGCGGGGAAACCTGTTCAGGTCCAGCTCTATTGCACCTGTCAGGAGAGAAAATTACAGGGCATTAGTGAATAACTGAGGAAATATCTGAGGAGATACAGATGTCGGAACCTAATTTAAGCCCGTTTCCTACGGCAGGTAAATAACCCCGTAGCAACAGGAAATGTGAATTATTATGTTGAATTATAATTGACATTTTTGATGCATTTTTTCACACGGGAAAATCAAGTCTGAAATATCAAAGTGGAAATGACAAACTTTAGAAAGTCTTATTAAACCTCAAATACACGACAAGTAAAACATTTCTCCTGCAATAGGGTTCAAATTAAGATCCTACGCCTGTACAAAGATGGAGAGGCAAAGACAGACTGAGATACAGCGAGAACCTGGGGAGAAAGAGGACAAGAGATGAAAGAGGTTGAGGGATGTGATCTAGGAGCTATAGAAGAAGTGGCTGAGAAAATACAGAACATTTTAGAAAATAGACATGAAAAGAAGAATATGTAGCATTCCAGAGAGCCCTAGCAGTGTAGGCCTACCTAGGAAGTCATCAGCGGAGAAGTGGTCAGCGTCCCAGACCTGCAAGGTGAGGCGTGCAGGGATCTTGTACTCTGTCTCATCCCAGGAGAACATGGACTCCTTCTTAGAGATGACAATCTTCTCCTCGGCCATCAGGTAGTCAAAGGGGAACACGAAGCGCCAGTTGAAATTCCCCTCGCCTGTCAGAGAGTGGTAGTGGACATCTGTGTCCTGTTTGTCCTCCTGTTGCCCTTTCAGCCACCTGGGATAGAGGGTTAAATATCACAGGGGTCAAAGGTTAGAGGTCAGGGCAATAATGTTGTAAATTGGGTGTAAGGACCGTGTTATTATAAAGTTTTTTTTTTTTTTTACATATCAGCTAGCTCTGTGTGAAGGTTATCTGTGGAGGTTAGAAGATCAACCATCTTACATCAGCGAATGTGATTTGAGATTGTTAGTGGATAATTTATAGTATGGCCGAATGTGTTTTATGCATTACAGGTCTGGTCCATTTAATACAAAAAAGGAAAGTTAGTATTTTAAAAGTAAAACACATGCATGATGTGACCCTCCAATAAAAAAAACAGTATGAGATTAATGATTCAAACAAATTGAAATATGCCTATGAAATAATGCTGATTGTGTGGACCTGGGTAAATTCCATATGAAGTGTACCATCTGATAACGACTGAATAAGAACACGGTTTGAACTGTGTATTTAAATACAAATGACCTGATTTGGTGTTGGGAGGGTCACATGATTTCTATTGCCATGCACAACACAAAGCTTTCCAAAAAACAAAAAAAGAGTCACATAAATGATCTCAAAAGAGTTTATGACAGTGCTTTCCTTCATTGGAGCGAAGATGCATATACGACGAGGTTAACATAAGCAGAAGTGTCATACAATGCAAAATGTGTCTCAATGCAGGCTCAGTACAGTACTGTAGGTGAGTTGTACTGCTGCAGTGGCGTCAAGTGGGCAGTGGTTGGTAAAGAGGGTTGGGTTCCATTCATTTTCAATTCAGAAAGGAAATCAAAATTCTCATTTCAATAATTTAAAAAAATGTATCTTTCAAAATTGATGGCAGTTTTAAATTCTTCAACTGGAATAAAAAAAGAAAAGATGAATGGACTGAATTGAAACCCTGAAGGTGGGCACATTGGAGAAGCAGGAGGGGAGGCCAATTTTTTTATATGACTTTCAATGTCCATTAGAATTGATTATACTATTATCATTAATAAGAAGCATCATATTACAATAAAATTGCAAAAAACAACGAGGACATTTCCCATGCAAACATTCTTGACTAATGCTATCGTTTAACCCCTGCCCCAGACAATGTAGGAATGTGCTGTAGGAATGCAGGACCATACCAGTTAAACAAATGGCAGTAAGGATGATTAGAAATTGGCTGCCATGGACTTATCCTGGCTTATATCCAATATAATGTGTATGAGACCTACTGAAAAGAAAAATTCTAAATCAATACGTGTGTCATCCACAGAACATATTGCAAACCATTATCCATGATCTGGATAATTCAATAACGATTAGTCCATTTTAGATGAGTAAATGGCCTGGCCCTAGTGTCATTTGTGTGATGTCTTTGATGACACTGACCCTTTAGGCGGTTTTAGTGGTATGGCCCTGATTGGCTTCCTCTCTCTGTAGGCGTGAAGGTATGGTGGTTTACTGCGTGCTGATAGGAGGGCTGAGGGAGAGAGGTGGGGCTTGAGCAGGGGAGCAGAGTTCTGGTTGTTTAGCTGAGGAAGGGGCGGGTAAAGGGAGGGCGAGGGGTTTGTACGAGCCATGCGATGGAATCATATGTGTTTTACCCCTTGACATAGATGTCAGACATCTTCTCTCCTGTCATGAAAGCATCGTCCTCTAGAACTACGTCATCAGTGTTCCAAATAATAACACGCAGCTCAAAGCTAGACAACAGCACAGCATCGACACACAGGAGAGAGAGAGAGAGAGAGGACATCAAACGAGACACGACAAACAAACACCCAACACACGGAAAACATAGAAACAAAAAACAAAAACAATGATTAACGCCAAAAAAACGCAGCACGCCACCATGTCACACCCACGGGGCGATCAGGGCTTAGCGCCATGGCCCTCTGTGGTACCTACCCCCTGACAAATATGTCACTGGACTTTTCCCCAGTGAAGTAATCATCGTCCTCGAGTATTACTTCGTCTGTATTCCATATAACCACCCTGAGCTCATATCTGGCGAGGAGGGAGGGAGGAACACACACAGTTGGACTGCTGTTGTCTGGTGCTAGTTAGCCTTGGAACATGACTGTGTGGACTCTACAGCCATGTCCCAGGGTTAATACTAGATGACCAACCCACTCTAAGGACATAAAACACTTACCACAGAAAACCTGTAATCGCAATTAGTCTGAAAACTATAAGTCCATTTGATTTAAGAGTTATATAAACAACAGTTCATATTGGACCATAAATAAGATACAATACTTCAGTCAACCTTTCAGAAAGGAGTTCATATGTAAAAGTTGTCACATGATATATCTGTGATGTATATACACCAGAGGTGTGGACTTGAGTCACATGACTTGGAATCGAGTCAAAAATATGATGACTTAGACTTTGACACCATTGACTCGTGACTTGACTTGGACTTGAGCCTTATGACTCCGACCTGACTTGACACACTCCCCAAGCCCAAATATTTAAAATGATGCTATTAAAAAAGTGTGCAGCGCATCAACTCTTCATTTAAACGGATTACAGTTTGAATCGGACAGCAGCCAATCAAATTGTGCCAGCTGAGAAAAAGTTGTGCGTGGCAGTGCAGAGGAAAGTCGCCGGGTGAATTCAGATGGAGCCCTTGGAAAGATGATACCCAAAATTATTATTTCCGGATATAAAGAAGACTCTGTATCAACAAAAAACGCATTGCAACTTGCAAAACATGCGGGAAGAAAATTACAGACGGAGACGCAACAATTTCCAACTTTGTTTGACATTTGAAGCTGCTCAAAGAACGGTAAGTCGTGGTTAATATAGCCGACAGCTATATCATTTATAACTTTACTAGTGTAGTAATGTTAAATCAATGAGCCTCTACACAGTCAGTCAGTGCGGGAACATGATCATTGCACCCAAGATTGAGCTACAACTGGCTAGGCAATTGGTAGCCTAAATCCTGCCTGATGTTACTGCTGTTCCTAAAACCATTGACATACGTTAGCCTACTGGAATCACACACAGAGTGTGTGTGTGTGTGTGTGTGTGTTAAGGTTGGGCAATTGTGTACAAGCCTACATCGCCCGATTGCGCCCCATAGCGATCCTCGATAGTCGACCACTATTGGGGGTGTTTCCCATGGCTACCCAGGTATTTACATGGAAATATAACGTTTATTTGGAAAGTAATAAATATATAGATATTTTTAAAAGCATTCATGATTTGCGTAAATGTAATATACACTGCTCAAAAAAATTAAGGGAACACTTAAACAACACAATGCAACTCCAAGTCAATCACACTTCTGTGAAATCAAACTGTCCACTTAGGAAGCAACACTGATTGACAATACATTTCACATGCTGTTGTGCAAATGGAATAGACAACAGGTGGAAATTATAGGCAATTAGCAAGACACCCCCAATAAAGGAGTGGTTCTGAAGGTGGTGACCACAGACCACTTCTCAGTTCCTATGTTTCCTGGCTGAGGTTTTGGTCACATTTGAATGCTGGCGGTGCTTTCACTTTAGTGGTAGCATGAGACGGAGTCTACAACCCACACAAGTGGCTCAGGTAGTGCAGCTCATCCAGGATGGCACATCAATGCGAGCTGTGGCAAGACGGTTTGCTGTGGCTGTCAGCGTAGGGTCCAGAGCATGGAGGAGCTACCCGGAGACAGGCCAGTACATCAGGAGATGTGGAGGAGGCCGTAGGAGGGCAACACCCCAGCAGCAGGACCGCTACCTCCGCCTTTGTGCAAGTAGGAGCAGGAGGAGCACTGCCAGAGCCCTGCAAAATTACCTCCAGCAGGCCACAAATGTGCATGTGTCTGCTCAAATGGTCAGAAACAGACTCCATGAGGGTGGTAAAGAGGGCCCGACGTCCACAGGTGGCAGTTGTGCTTACAGTCCAACACCGTGCAGGACGTTTGGCATTTGCCAGAGAACACCAAGAGTGGCAAATTCGCCACTGGCGCCCTGTGGTCTTCACAGATGAAAGCAGGTTCACACTGAGCACATGTGACAGACGCTGGAGACGCCGTGGAGAACATTCTGGATGCTTTAGTCCAGATCTGGGAGGAGATCCCTCAGGAGACCATCCGCCACCTCATCAGGAGCATACCCAGGTGTTGTAGGGAGGTCATACAGGCACGTGGAGGCCACACACACTACTGAGCCTCATTTTGACTTGTTTTAAGGACATTACATCAAAGTTGGATCAGCCTGTAGTGTGGTTTTCCACTTTAATTTTTAGTGTGACTCCAAATCCAGACCTCCATGGGTTGATAAATTTGATTTCCATTGATAATTTTTGTGTGATTTTGTTGTCAGCACATTCAACTATGTAAAGAAAAAAGTATTTAATAAGAATATTTCATTCATTCAGATCTAGGATGTGTTATTTTAGTGTTCCCTTTATTTTTTTGAGCAGTGTACTATTACTCTTGTTAAAAATATGAAATGGTATTACATTTGGTGAAGAGCACATTATGACTTGTTTAGGACTCGAAACTCAAAGTTTAGGACTTGAGACTTAATGGTCTTGACTTGAGACTTGACTCTGACTTGCCTGTCTTGGGACTTGAGTGCTAAGACTTGAGACTTACTTGTGACTTGTAAAACAATGACTTGGTTCCACCTCTTGTATACACTGTATCTACACTGACTGAAGACTTGCGCCAGCCCCAGACAGGACCTACTTCTTTGGTTTCCGTGGTGATATGTCGATGGCGGGTCCAGGTGCTGGCATGTCCATGGGGAACATGTCTACCCACATCTCAATCCGCCCCTGTGGAGTTTAACAGAAGTCACAAAAGGTTATAACCGCTTATTACAGATTCATTATCCACTAATCTTCATTATTTACAGATCTGGTTTCAAATACATATGTATTTGAGTATCTGGTATTTCAAATACTTTTTTCTATGTATTTTCGAATACACAGTCCAAAACATATGAGTATTTGAATGGTTATTTGAAAACCAAATAGTCTACCAAATTGTATTTGAAAGTATTTCCAAATACTTAATTCAAACACTATTTTCAAATACCTAGGTTAAATTCAAGGAAGTGTATTTGAGTATTTTCAAATACTTTCCAAGTGTATTTAAACTGCTTTTCCCTTTTCCTAAAATATATATAAATACGTATTTGAAATACATTTAAATCTGTTGGGAAGTTGCAAATTGGGGAGACAAAAGGGGTAAAAAAGGTTCTAGATAAACCCTTATAATAATGATATATAATAATAACATGTGGATAGTTTTTGAGATATAGGAGTTGGTGTTACCTGTTCGATGCCAGGTTTCTCAGGGTGGAACAGGGGTCTTGTCTCAACGTGTTCTGGGATGAGTTTACAGCCCACCCTAGGGATCTCCTCCCAGTGCTTCAGCACTGTCAGTGCCAGGTGCTCATCTGTCTGCTTCTTTAGACCTGTACACACACACACACACACACACACACACACACACACACACACACACACACACACACACACACACACACACACACACACACACACACACACACACACACACACACACACACACACACACACACACACACACACACACACACACAAAATACCAGGTCTCCCTAAATGTAGACAAAGCTTAATAAAGCTTGCTCTGTTAAATGACATAAATGCATCAAATACTAACAACATACCAGTCTCATCCTCGATCTCTGTGGCACCCATGAAGATACGGTTGGCGACCTTGACCCTTCCCCCGGGGCCATAGTGGGGTCCGTCCAGCTTGCCCTCCTTACAGAGCTTGGCCAGGATCTGGCTTGGCTTCATGGGGTCACGCCACATGTTGTAACCATGCCTACCAGGAACAAACAACACCACCAGACTGTTATCGATATTTACTTGCTTTTTCTTTCGAAAGAGACAGACAGACAGAGGAACATACTAACTAACAGACAGACAGGAACTCACACAGAATAGTTGTTCGCGATGCCACAGGTAGCTCTGTGTTTGCTATAGTAGCGGTTCTCCAGGTCGATCTTGGTCTCCCCGATGAGGTCATCAGTGCCCACCAGATCCCAGTCGTACACTGACACGCTCAACATGGACTCCATGGGGAACGTAGCCTCCATGTCAAACGCCCTGAAAAGGATTTGAGGGAGGCAAGGAGAGGAAGGGACGGAAGGAAGGGATAGACCAAAAAGGATGAGATGAAGAGAGTACGGATGACATTTGAGATAAGATTTTGATATTGCCAAGTTCAGAAACAAATATTTAACTGTCACTTCACACTGATACAAAATACGAATTATTTACAGAACCACATCGTGGACCAATCAAATTGAGTTGAGACACTTAAAACAATCATAGTCAAACATGGGACAGGCGTCATCTATAACACATAACATCATCTCTACCAGGGGTCCAGGGAGCAGAACTGCAGACCGAAAAATAACATCATTTTTTGATGAAGGGAAACAGAATCGGGAACGAAAGTGATCTCTGGTGTTCTGGAACAGAGCCGTTATTTTTAAATCTTGATGATTAACAATGTTAAAATGTTAATTTTTTGTTCCAAAAATATTCCTGATGTCTAGTATATCATTTTGTAATTTGGTGACGTTATAACGCTAATAATAGCCTAAACACATTCCAAGCCCCATCCATGCCCACCCCTCTCTCTCGCTCTGTCCTCTTCCCATCGTGAAATTTCAGTCGCATCTCACGGCTGCACTTATCTGAACAATCAAACATGTAAACAACTAGCTTACGCATTCCATACTGTAGAAGGATTCTCTATCCGTGCTAATGGTTTAAATAAATACATTTGTTATTATCTTAAACCTGTGTTGATTTCATTGGTAAAACAACAGAAAATAAACCATATGAACCGTTACTTTTTGGGGGGTTCAAACTGGTCGGAACACTGGAACGGAACGAGAAAAAAATGGGATTCTGTTGGGGATGGAAAGTTTGGAAAATTATTTTGGTTCCATCCCCTGATCTATATACATGTATGTATAAACAAAAACAAAGCACAGTAGATAAAAGGACAATTAGGCATTAATAAACAAATGTGTCCATTGGAGGATAAGGTGGCAGGCTTTGGCGCAGGCATTTACATCATTATTGTTAGCTGATAAAATGTCACGGCATTTATCATTTTCATCGAGACCGTTATAACATTCTCATTTGGTCTGGACAGCGGAAGGAAAACATCATACCTAATGGAATCGTATATCCCACACCTAAAAGCAAGGCTCGAGCTTCTGTTCAATGGAACCATTGTTACAAAAAGTACAAACACGTTTACCTAAGGGGTTATTTGTGTATCGACCAGGTTCAATAGCGAGGGGGGGGGCCACTCCACATCAACATTTTCCAAAAGAGCTTTGATATTGCTTGGATAAAACTGTATGTAGAAAGGGTTCTGTCACCGAAGGTGTGTTTAAAAAGGCTCTGGATAACAGCGTCTGATGACTAAAATACAAATAGGAAATGGTAAGCTTTTCATAGATGGCGCTGCCAATGCATCTATGTGAGTTACAAGAGTCAAGTAATGCTTCAATGCAATAGCTGAATCAGAAGCAAAGTGCAGTGAGTGTATCCATCCACACTCACTTGCCAAAGACAGGGTTGAGCTGTTTGGAGATATAGTTCTCTTTATCCTTCAGCTCTGACTTGCCCAGTTTGATGACGACGTAGGGGTCCGCTTTCCCATTGACATCAGCAGGATGGAGGTCTGTGGCCTGGAACAGAAAGTTGAAGAATGTGGTATAGTTCAGGTTTTTACTCAATCATTTATTCTTAAAATCTTTTGAAACCTTATTTTACCCCCCCCCCCCCAAAAAAAAATTGTTGACTGAGAATACATGACTAGGTTGCTATGCTTTAGAGCAACAAAGGTTTGGTTTATGGTCAGGGGTTAGAGTCTAGGCTGTTACTCACCCTGACCACGAAGACTCGCACCAGCACATTGATTGGGTCATTGTGTGGAATGCTCTGGAACATGCCCATGTTAGGGTCGAAGCCCGCCTCCCGGGTGATCTCCTCAGACAGAGGCAGCTTGTACATGCACATGGAGCCCTTGAATCTGCCCACGATCCTGTCGTCATCCAGGGCTGCTTCATCGTCGTCCCCTGCCTTCCCTCTGTACAAGTTGAAGGTGTGGAGCCAGTCCTCAAAGTTATCATACTCTGCCTCCAACTCCTTGTTGTACACCTGGAAAGTACAGACGCACGCCCACACATACACACAGTTTAATAACTGACATTGTGGGGGGACACAATTCAGTCCCGTTCAAAATCCTACTTTCCCTAACCCCTAACCTTACCTTAAACCCCCTAGAAATAGCATTTAACCTTGTGGGGACTAATAAAATGTCCCCAGTTGGTCAACTTTTTGTTAGTTTACTACTCTTGTGGATCCACAAGTATAGTTAAACATGTCGTCCCCCCCCACACACACAGGTATCAGAGCAAGGGGTGTGTATGTTTGTGCCCAGTGGAATCTCTAAGGCCTACTGACCAGCAGCTCGTTCACTTTGGGTTTGCTGGGGCGTTTCTCTGTCCCCTCTCCTGCATGGTGACTCTTCTTCTTGTCCTTGTTCCTGCTCTTGTCTCGGCTCTTCTCCTTCCCCTTGGAGCCTTTTACAGGGAGGTCATCAGGTTTGATATCTGAGGGTGGAGCGAGGGAAAGGAGAGGAGAAGGGGGAGTGGAGGTGGCAGGGTGCAGGGGGCAGGGGGCAGGGGAGGGGAGGGGAGTTGAGTGGAGCGAAGGGATGGACACGTTACAGCACCCCAGATATCAATCAACATGAAAGTTGACATCTGACCCCTCTGGCCATCCATTGCCATGGCAACTGATATCCATGCCATCATATTTAAAATTGAGTTCATGCTACATGCTAGTAGATGTATATACATGATTTGATATGGAGTCATGCTTTCCTTCTATTTTAGGTGGAGATGGGTGGGGGTAATCGGATGGGGGGGTCCTAGGGATGAAGGAGGCGAGTGATGATGGTGTGCAATGCATACAATGCCTTCACATTATCAACTCAACTGGTGCCCTCTCCACCAGTCCGCAAGCAGGCAGAGATAGACACTCTGATCCTATAGCATCCATCTATAAAAGCACACATCACAGCCATCCACTGCTCCCATTCTTATCCACTATTTAGAGCTTAAACAGAATCCTGTCATTCTGAGAGATACGGTAGTCATCCTGAGAGACCGTTGTACCTGCTCCCTCTGCTGCTATCTCCTGCTCCTCCCTCTCCTCGGCCTCAGCCAGAGCTGCCTCCTGGGCCCTGAGGATCTGAGAAAAGATCAGGATTATTCCCACAACACACACATAGAACTGACTTTATTCTAGGACACTCTAGTAGTCTAATTGGAACTACTCTAACACTATTTCCAGAATATAACCATATTCCTACTAGACGGAACAAAAAGCAATATAATAGATTATAATAGATCTCTCACCTCCATCAGTGTCTCTATGGAAGCAAAATATTTGGACCACCAGTCCAGCATTCTCTCGTCGGTCTCATCGTCCTCCTCCACCTCTCCCTTCTTCTTCTTCTTCTTCTTCTTCTTCTCTTCTTTCTCCTCCTCATTCTGCAGATACGAGAGAGAGCATCTGAACAAACGAACAAAAGTGCTACCTGGCATGGTAAATAAATGTTACAAGTGGCAATTGATGTCTGTCCACATGGTGAAGCTCTTTCAAATGAGGAGGGACAGATCCATACCACTTACCACATCAACTTTAATTACTGCATCAGACGACTACAGGGAGAGGGTCACACAAAACGGCGCCAAATTACACACAAATGAAAATGCTAAATATATCAATATAAAACACACACAAAAAAAATCTTTGTTTTACACCACACACAGCACCAGAGGTGTAAAAGCCATAAACCTCAATTTCAGTCCTTGAGTGCATCTCTACTTCTGTCCTTTTCAAAAAATCAAAAGAGATTAAAAAAAATCTGAGACATGCGTGACAAAGCTTACAGCATCTAACTTCACCACCGTGTCCATTTTCCTGACTGAGGGGTTGGCGCCCATGTTGACTATGACATCACCTGTGGGGTGAGAGAGGGTACGGGGCAGGGTGCGGGAGTAAGGGGAGGAGGGGCGAGATTGGGACCCCCCGTTGGTCAGGACCATGTAGCCATTCATCAGTCTAGCTGGAGTGGGGTCAGTGGTGTGACCGAGGAGGAAAAGGACAGGATGAGAGAGAGAGAGAGAGAGAGAGAGAGAGAGAGAGAGAGAGAGAGAGAGAGAGAGAGAGAGAGAGAGAGAGAGAGAGAGAGAGAGAGAGAGAGAGAGAGAGAGAGAGAGAGAGAGAGAGAGAGAGAGAGGCAGGAGAGGCAGGAGAGCAGGAGTGGGAAAAGGCAAGCGCAGAAAGCTTCAATATAAGTAAAGCATTCATATGCACACAGGTCTGAGAGGAAATCAGAAACAGTTGAAAAGAATATGGAAGATTAGACTCAGAGAATATACAGTATATCCCCAAATGTCCAGTATATACTCAAATAGTATGAATACATGTTATTGGATTCCCCTGAACAATACAAAAATGTAAAATCTTGTAATAGGAATAGAAAGTACTAGAAAAGTGTCTTGCATAGTGTGAGTAGGTCTACCTGCGCTGGCCCAGTTGTTTTGCGTCTTGTCTGGGGGGCTGTAGATGAAGCGTCGTAGGCTGGTGACGGCGTGGGAACCCACCAGGGTGTATCGGCCAAATGCCCTGCAGTCCACTACCCGGATGTTAAGAGGAGGGTGGAGCAGCTCGTTCTCTGGCAGGTCCTGATGGTGCCATGGGGGCAAAGGTCAGGGGGTCACATATCGAGTTAGGACTAGGTGGTATGAAGTTGCCCTGATCTAAGGTTTAAACATCTGGAATCTATTTTCTATACACAGTACAGTATCTGTTGTCTTTCATTGTCTGAAAGGCCATCAAGATTTGACCAGATTCTACTCACCACCTCGAACCACTTGACCAGTGTGCTGAAGTTGGGGTTCTTTTTGAAGTTCACGATGAGTGCAGACTGGACTCCTCTCCCTGCACACTCTATGTCCACCCTGGGTCTGTCCACCTGGGCCAAATTCACCCTCTTCAGGTCCCGCAGGCCCCAGAACAGAACCTGGACCACAACCCATCACACTGGATCAGACCATTTGAACAGCACCCCCCCAGATCTTCAACTTATTTGGGGGTTCCGCATCTGACACACTTATGAATCACTTGTTTTGGGGGTTCCGCATCTGACACACTTATGAATCACTTGTTTTGGGGGTTCCCTTTAGTTTCCCTTACAGGATCTCCACTTCTTGGACTCACAGTAATGAGGGAGTTCCTCCTCCTTTAAGTGTCTAGTTTTGGGGTACCTTCTCTTTGTCCTCTAGTTTGGGATACCATCCCCCTATTTGTAGTTTTAGTGCCCTCTCGGAGTTCTGTACCCTAGTCATAGAGTGTTGTCTCACCTCTATGCGATAACGGCTTAGGACTGGTCTGATGCCCATTGGCACAGGGAGGATGGGTCCACGGTCTGAGTCTGTCGGACCATTGATGGCAGGAAGCTCCGCCCTCCCCCCTTGCCCAATCTACTCAGGGAAGAGAATTGGGGTTATTTGTAAAAAAAAACAAATGTTTTAACCATAACTAAGCAAGTCAGTTAAGAACAAATTATTATTTACAATGGCGGTCTACCCCGGCCAAACCCGGACAACACTGGGTCAATTGTGCGCCACCCTATGAGACTCCCAATTACGGCCGGATGTGATACAGCCTGGATTCAAACCAGGGACTGAAGTGACGCCTATTGCACTGAGATGCAATGCCTTAGACCGCTGCGCCACATACAGTATACACAGGGCCAGTTGTTTTGGTTGTTTAAAAAAAATGGATTGACTGGTATTTCCAGCATTATCCACTTGGTTTGCTGCAGGTCGAAAATCCAAAATCAATCAATCAATGTGTGGTGATGCGCGAGTGAATGGTAAGCCAGGAGAGGCGTAGTTGTACAAATCTTAATCGCACAAAGCCTATTATTTAGCAGGGATCACTATTTGTAGATCAGTGATTCTACATCTTAGCTGATCCTCTCTAATGGACTCGGAAGTTGGTGCTAAAAAGGGGTCAATTAGGGGCAGGTTAAGGGTAGAGTAATTGAAACCAACCATGGAAGTATGTTATAAGGGATTTGGTGGTATCCCCTACCGGGACTCGAACCCAGGTCCAGTGACTATCAAGCAGGTCAAGCCAACACCTTAACCATTATACTATTATCTCTCCTTAAACTGCCCCTAATTGACCCATTTTTAGCTACGGTACATATTTCAAGTCCATTAGAGAGGACCAGCAGCAAACCTAGTGGATAATGCTGGAAATACCGGGTTAAAAAAATCAACTAATAAAACAAACAAAACAACTGTCACTAAGTATTCAGAAAAACAGAAAAACATATGCAAATTATACATGTAGAAATGTACAAATTGATATACAACACAGTCAGCATCAGTATTCCGAGATAAAAGTGACCCAACTGAAGCTGTTGAAACTTTGTTTTTGGACTTAGGACTTAGTTTGTCTGAAGTTTTTAGTTTTGCTTCCTAGTTTGGCTTCCTAGTTTGGATTGGATTCTCTTCCTCGTTTTGCAGAGGTACAGACGTTCGAGAGAATCGTTACAGAGCAAGACGCTGAATAGAGATGGGATGGGGCAGAAAGGGAGAAAAGCACCTTTATAGAATAAAACATAGCAGAAGACAGAGGAGGCTGGTGGGATGAGCTATAGGACAGGCTCATTGTCATGGCTCGAATGGAATAAATGGAATTGAGTCAAACATGTGGTTTCTATATAATTCATGAGTTTGATACGTTTCATTAATTCCATTCCAGCTGTTACAATCAGCCTGTCCTCCGATATCTCCTCCCACCAGCTTCCATTGGCAGAAGAACACTTAGAGTGAGAACCAGAGAGTGAGAACCAGAGAGTGAGAACCAGAGAGTGAGAACCAGAGAGTGAGAACCAGAGAGTGACCATAGAGGGATGGGCAGAAGAGTGAAAAGAGCACCTTAATCTGAGGAACTGCAAAGTCATGGACAGCAATCAGAGCCCTCCTGATCTCCTCATGGTCATAGGGAATCTGCAGAGCAGGGGCAGGATACCGGAGTATGTAGGTTGGAGGGCACAATGTAGGGGTCGTAGGGCGAGGTTCAGTGAGGGACAGAGGGAGAAAAGAGGAGGAAGGAGGGTCAAGGGACCACAGGGTGGGCGTGGGATTAGGAGACGGTGGGAGTAGGGGAGAAGAGGCATAGGAGGAAGAAGGAGAGGAGGACACATAAATGTGGGAGAACAGACAATTAGATGAAATGGAAATGGATAACAGGCAGATGAAGAAAAGGAAAGACAGAGAGAGAGAGAGACCTTTCTTTTCTAGATTTGCTGAAGAGTTAGCTAGTGACCGTGTTCCGTGCGTAAGGGTGTGCACAACTGTTCAGTAGTTGCATATTCCATGCATTTAGTAAATCGGTAGAAGATCATTCTCTACGTGATTCATTTGTCCAATAACTTCTTGCTTGTACGTCGGGTGTGTATTTTTAAACTCTTTTCATGCTTGTCGCTGGCATGCTCTCAGTGTGTCCTTGTTATGTGTTAGTTTCCTAGTGTCTGTGTGTGTGTGTGTTTGTGTGTGTGTGCACATGTGTCTATGTGCGTGCATGTGTGATCAGTTTACCTGTAGCAGCTCGAAGGCAGCCAGTAGGTCACCGGCGGTAGAGTTACCACGGTAGATCTGGTAGTACTCTAGCTGAGGGGGGAACCTCGGGGGTCCGTAGTGCTCGTCACACATCTTAGTGATGGGCTTAGCAAACGTACGACCAATGAACTCTGCCTTGCCCTGGATGCCACCAACAGTAGAAAGAAAAACAAAGTTAGAAATGTTTCTGGGGTGTACTTCCTGCCATGTCCACTGGGGGTCAGTGTAAGCACAGAGGTAATGCTGAAAACAGTGTAAAAAGCGGGGACTATTCAGAGAAGATGCGACTGTAATACTAACAAAATACTTAAAAGAAGTCCTACTAGGGGCCATACCCCTATGGGTTCCATCAGTTTATGAGAAGCATGCATGACTATTAGAGTAAACACTTTAACCAAACTAATCAACTACTGTTTCAGCTGTCAAACACAACCGTGTCTACAACTACTAACTTCAACCACTACCGGAGGAATGCAAGAGGACCATGCTTATGGCTACGTCATGGAGAGATGGTAAACCTAGTTTGGGAAGGGCCTTTTAAAATAGCCTGTCCTGCCTCTTGTATGACTCCGCTAACTAGCTACATTGCTACGCAAACAGAAGCCCAAAGCAGGAGAGGCGCTACTTCAAGCGTTCACACTCTACTTAGCCCCAACAGCATCCACCACATGAGGAGGTACAGGAGGAACATGGTAAATGAAGACAAGAACAGATACACAGTCAGGACATATGGACAAACACCGTGTTGGGATCACAGATCTCACAGTACTTTGAATCCTCGTATCCTTTGAATCCCACAAAACTATTTATTCTCTATGGGTATAGATAGACCTCTACCACAATGATAGTTCCCCCCTCTCCCTCTATCTTTAGGGTCGTACCACAGTGTCCTGGTCATAGACCTCTACCACAATGATAGGTGGGTCGTCTCGTAGCTCGCCGGCCTCCCCGAACAGCTCAACATCATCAAACACCAGCAGCTGATCCCACGTAGGGCACAGAGTCTCACTCAGGACCTAGAAACACACAACAGGTCTTGCTTGAAAAATATTTGTTAAATAAAAGTTTTAAAAAACTCACACCAGCACACACACACACACGTACGCACACACGTACACACACCCTCTCTCTTACCTCAGTGACCTGGCTGTGTGTGGAGAAGAAGACCCTGGCGAAGGGGTCTGACAGGCCACTGCTGTCTGCAGCAAACAGACTCCTGGCCTGGTACATGTGAGCCCTCAGCTGGAATACCTGCTTCACTGCAGCCCAGAGAGAGAACACAGAGATGAGACAACACTCAGATACACAGGAGAGCAGAGAGAGGACACAGAGATGAGACAACGTTCACATACACAGGAGAGCAGAGAGAGGACACAGAGATGAGACAACACTCAGATACACAGGAGAGCAGAGAGAGGACACAGAGATGAGACAACACTCAGATACACAGGAGAGCAGAGAGAGGACACAGAGATGAGACAACACTCACATACACAGGAGAGCAGAGAGAGGACACAGAGATGAGACAACACTCACATACACAGGAGAGCAGAGAGAGAACACAAAGATGAGACAACACTCAGATACACAGGAGAGCAGAGAGAGGACACAGAGATGAGACAACACTCAGATACACAGGAGAGCAGAGAGAGGACACAGAGATGAGACAACACTCAGATACACAGGAGAGCAGAGAGAGGACACAGAGATGAGGACACAGAGATGAGACACAACACTCAGATACACAGGATATACACAGAGAGAGAGGACACAGAGATGAGACAACACTCAGATACACAGGAGAGCAGAGAGAGGACACAGAGATGAGACAACACAGATACACAGGAGAGCAGATACACAGGAGACATACACAGGAGAGCAGAGAGGACACAGAGATGAGACAACACTCAGATACACAGGAGAGCAGAGAGAGGGACACAGAGATGAGACAACACTCAGATACACAGGATATCAGAGAGAGGCACAGAGATGAGACAACACTCAGATACACAGGATATCAGAGAGAGGACACAGAGATGAGACAACACTCAGATACACAGGAGAGCAGAGAGAGGACACAGAGATGAGACAACACTCAGATACACAGGAGAGCAGAGAGAGGACACAGAGATGAGACAACACTCAGATACACAGGAGAGCAGAGAGAGGACACAGAGATGAGACAACACTCAGATACACAGGAGAGCAGAGAGAGGACACAGAGATGAGACAACGCTCACATACACAGGAGAGCAGAGAGAGGACACAGAGATGAGACAACACTCAGATACACAGGAGAGCAGAGAGAGGACACAGAGATGAGACAACATTCACATACACAGGAGAGCAGAGAGAGAACACAGAGATGAGACAACACTCAGATACACAGGAGAGCAGAGAGATGACACAGAGATGAGACAATGCTCACATACACAGGAGAGCAGAGAGAGGACACAGAGATGAGATAACACTCAGATACACAGGAGAGCAGAGAGAGGACACAGAGATGAGACAACACTCAGATACACAGGAGAGCAGAGAGAGGACACAGAGATGAGATAACACTCAGATACACAGGAGAGCAGAGAGAGGACACAGAGATGAGACACCACTCAGATACACAGCAGGGAGCAGAGACAACACTCACATACACAGGTACACAGAGATGAGACAACACTCAGATACACAGGAGAGCAGAGAGAGGACACAGAGATGAGACACCACTCAGATACACAGGAGAGCAGAGAGAGTACACAGAGATGAGACAACGCTGAGACAACGTAGATACAGGAGAGCAGAGAGAGGACACAGAGATGAGACACCACTCAGATACACAGGAGAGCAGAGAGAGGACACAGAGATGATACACCACTCAGATACAGGAGAGAGAGACACAGAGATGAGAGTACACAGAGATGAGACAACACTCAGATACACACAGGAGAGCAGAGAGAGGACACAGAGATGAGACAAGAGCTCACGTACACAGGAGAGCAGAGAGAGGACACAGAGATGAGACAACGCTCACGTACACAGGAGAGCAGAGAGAGGACACAGAGATGAGACAACACTCAGATCACAGAGATGAGACAACACTCAGATACACAGGAGAGCAAAGAGAGGACACAGAGATGAGACAACACTCACGTACACAGGAGAGCAGAGAGGACACAGAGATGAGACAACGCTCACGTACACAGGAGAGCAGAGAGAGGACACAGAGATGAGACAACACTCAGATACACAGGAGAGCAGAGAGAGGACACAGAGATGAGACAACACTCACATACACAGTTGTGAGCCACTAACACTTGAGTACGTACTTCAATGAATGGGTAGAGGGAATGTGTAACTATAAAACTTGGCTTTTACAGCAACTACCCACTGGACACGTCAATTCAACGTCTATTCCACATTGGTTCAATGTTGATTCAACCAGTGTGTGCCCAGTGGGTACTTACCTACTTTAGCTGCAGTATACAGTGCTGTAGGGGTCACAGATTGTAGACAGACTTACTGTTATAAACCAGACTGATAGGGGGTAAAGACTGCAGACACGAGCCTGTCCTGGGAGCCTTGTTCTCTTCAAAGCCGTTGGGCATGCCAGACAGGAAGTCCTTCCTTTGTTTGTTGAGGCCCAGCCACAGGTACATCTCCATCTTAGCCTGCACTGTCCACCCGGCTGGACCAAACCCCTTCTTACCAGGCAGCTGGGGACAAAAACGTTACAGCGACGTTGCAGGGATATTTTTGCAACTTTCATCAGCTATAGTAACATTTTCGTCTTAGCTTGGGTTCTAGAGACGCAACGTCACAGACATACAACAGCAAACGCTAACGTAAATGGACTTTCATCAGCTCATTGTTTTATCACAGGTTTTGCACTCATCACTTCATTCTCTACCAGAAAGTAGGCTGGCCCTCTCTGACACTGCATTCTGTACATTTATAAATCCCTTTTTGCAAAAACGGCCACATTACTAACCTGTACGAGAGACCGTACCCGGTCACTCTTTAAATGTTGTACCTAACTTACATAAATATTCTTCGCAATACCCTACAGTTGGACGCGTTGGTGCCTTTCTGGCAATCCGCATTGTCGTTGGAGGAACGCTTTTTACTGAGGGATGTGTTGTTGTTTTTGTTGTTGTGCTTGTGGTACTTGTATTTGTGTGTTTCCAATGCTCCTGCCTTGATTGTGTCACGCAGGCATCCCTGGAAGAAGAAGCAGAGGGCGGAGAGAACCACAGAAGCTTCACATACCCTGAGGAAGACAGCTTTGACCTTGCCACAGTCCTTGCCTGTCTCCTCGTCTACGATGGAGTAGAGGATGTCTTTGGAGGGGATGCGGGCGTAGGCGATACGCTTGTTGCTACTCATCATCCATACAAACACGTCTGGGATACTGTGCTGGGGCTGGAGGGCACAGGGGATACAGGTTCAAAGTGTTATTGACACCCACATAGTGGTCAATACAGGCTGAAATTCCTGGGCGTAACATAAATGACATTGATATCCACAAGGACGCACACTATTTCAACAGTGAAGGGCATTTCATGAGTTCACAGTGGTGCTCTTAACTGTACAAAGCGATTGGTTATTATTAAGCTAGTGTTTTACATAAGGGAGAGTTAGGATCCACTGGCGGGAGGTTGCTGAATGTTTTTCTGAGGTTGCCTGTGCTCTTTCTATCAATTGCTCTGTCGATGCATCTGGAATGTGTTATAAATAAAGTTGAGTGTAACAGAATCTGTACCTCGTCGGCAAGGAAACGTAGCCTGTGCAGGAAGTTCTGAACCATCTTCAGTTTGTCTCTCACTGTGTTCCTCTTCACCTGGGAGCGAATCAGCTTGGCCTGCTGGCCCATGCTCTCCTATAGAGAAGGACATGACATTATACACATTCCCACCCTCTGCTGCATAAGGATAGATCCGTAACCATAGCAACTCTCTCCATCACTCTCTCAGAGCGGCGCTGTACCATCTCTCTCATGCAGGACTTGAGTCTCTCTTTGTCCAGTTTGGTTCTGCCTGCCTGGTTCTGGTCCTTGTTCGCCAAAGTGACGAAACGACTGAAAGTGAAAACACAGAGACACTTAAAGAAGATACTTTGCATAATAGGATCAAATCAAAATCAAATCAAATGCTATTTGTCAAATACTTACTAAACAACAGGTGTAGACTAACAGTGAAAGGCTTACTTGCAGGTCCTTTTTCCAACAATGCAGAGTTAAAGGTTAAAAAAAAATAAACAAGTAATTATGAATTGATTATGGTTGTCGTAGCGGTAATGTTATCTCACTTGCAGCCAGTGCTGAGTTCCTCCAGCACCCCTCTGAGTCTGCGCTCTGGATAGGCTGTCTCTGTCTTGATGATCTCCTGCACATCATTCAGACCCTCCTCCTGTCAGACACAACACACAAACAAGGGCATCAGATACAATATACTCTTAGACAAAAAGGTGCCACCGAGAACTTTAAAGGGTTCTTCGGCTGTTCCCATAGGAAAACACTTTGAAGAACCCTTTTGGGTTCCATGTAGGACCCTTTCCACAGAGGGTTCTACATGGAACCCAAAATGGTTCTATGTGGAACCAAAAAGGGTTCTCCCTGGAACCAAAAAAGGGTTCTCCTATGGGGACAGCCAAAGAACTATTTTTGGAACCCCTTTTTCTAAGAATGTAATACCTTGAGTTATTTGGGATGAATTAACCTATTATCCTGCACAATGGTGCACATTCAACATGAGTGATTACTGACCAGTTTGTCAGCGATCTTGTCCATGATGTTGGAGTTGTAAAGTCTTCTCCTCTGGTCCTGCCACCAGCTCTTGATGTAGATACATGGCTTCTTCTCAAAGTAGGGCAGGTGGAAGTAGTTCCTAAAGTTGGGCACAAATCAAATTAAACAACCTTTTCTAGGCTGTGTAGAACAGATGTGATCCTGTCAACTCTTATCTGACAGGGGAGAGGAAGAGAGTTGACATTATCAGAGTGCCTCAGAGAATGAGATCAATGGAAACTGATTTCTTTCATATCTCTCTTTTTTTTTCATGTTGTACCGTGCACCATGTTATTTTTTACATTTCCATGATCTTATGTTAGAGTATTTTGGTATACATACTGTATCTTATTCTATGAATAAAGAAGACCAAGTGGTACACTGACTTTTTTGAGTTGTGACACCCCATCAGCAAAACAATATTTCTAAGCAGAACTAAGGCTTTATAGGGGTGACCCAGGAGGAACTAACGGAACATGACCAAACCACCACTGATGACCCCTGACCCTTGAACCCCTGCCCCTCTGACCTGTCTGTTATGACAGGTTTCATGGGTGGGGAGGAGGACACAGACACCAGGTCCCCATCATCATCTGCCTCGTCCTCACTGGAGTTCTGCTGGATCAGCTCTGACTCCTCCTCATCACTCTCTCCTCCTCCTCCCTCTTTCTTCTTCTTCTTAGCTGCCGAGGGCTTGCTCACTCCATCTATCTGGTTGCCGTAGTTGCCTGGGAGAAGGAAATGGGGAAAATAAAGTAGTAGAATTGTATGGTTGTGTTATTGTTTGTGTTATTTACATGCCAAACATACAAATCATTGAGTACTCTCTTTTTAGACAAATACTTATGAGAAGTTATTACTGTATACCCTTGAGTGTAGTACTTACCTATTGTGACCTCGAAGCTGATTGGCTTATCGCCGATCTTCCTGTCGATCATGGTGGCCTCCAGGAAGGAACCAAACAGAAAGAATTCCTCTATTTTCCCTGTAACACTCTGAACGACAGAATGAAGAAGACAAAGTAAACAACCGAATACAAATTAAAGGTAGAACCAACCCCCATTTGACCTTAAACTCACACACACAGCATGCTAAATAAACAAATACAGTCTCAGTTACCGACACACAGGTTTTTCTTTTTAATCAAACAATGTATTGTTTAGTACTGATTGAGATGTTGAGCACGTTAGGGTTTGCCTCGTTAATCTCTCTCCCTCTCCTATAGGCTAAGGGGTGATAGCTACACATGCACCTGGCATATAGTCAAACTGATATGAACAACTTACTGCACCCAAGGGAGACATTAGGGAGGCATTAGCTAAACAAAGAGACAGCTAGGGGACAGTTGGGAAAGCTAATGTTTAGCCTGGGGTAACACTGCTTACTGATTTCCCTAACGGCCAGCTAACAACTTTAACAGCAATATAATGTCAATGCAATGCAGTATAACAACAGAATGAAGACATCTAAGCACTGACTGTATATGGCGAGGTCAGGAAGTCATAGGCAGGGTCAAAGGGCAAAGCTGAAGACGCGTAGGGTTTTATGTATCTTAACTGAAAAGATGTGGGGATACTCAATAGTTTGGCAGTTTCTCCCAATAAGTCCTATGCCTCATAATCAGAATTAATGGGGATGAGAAAGGTCATGTAAGGTAAATATAATGGAAAGATTGAACATAGTACTGCAGTGTGAGGTGTGAGTCAATGACAGCCAGCCAATGTACACTCCCTTTTGAAAGGAAAGGCCAATGGAACTGACCTCAGACATACATGGCAACCAATGAATAGTCACCACCCAATCAGCACTCACCTCTGAGATGTTAGAGACAGGCTCCACCTGCACCTCGGTGGAGCTTACAATCTCAGTGGAGGTGGTGTCCAGGATCTCCACGGCAACGGAGATGAGGAGGCGGGCCCTGAAGGACACGCCTTCCCCCAGCCCCTCATTCAAGTCCTGGTGCTCATCCATCAGAGTGTACTGGCGGGTGGAGCCATACATGTTGACCCAGGCTGGGCCCATGGTGGGCAGGAACCCTGGGGGAGGGGAGGAGGGATGGAGGATGACAGGAGAATTCAACAAAGAACAGGGTCCTGAGAAAGGCTATTGCCTGTGTGGTGTCGGCAGGAGCAGCAAACCATTGTTGACTTTCTTTAATCATTTGGGTCAAAGCCCTCTAATGACTTGGTAAAAACGACTGACGACCAAAATGACTAATGTGCTACAATAAGATTGGATTGACCCGATGTCCTGGCAATATTCGACCTTTGAGCTATGGTTGGGGGCAGATAGGACCTCACCTTTGTCACCATCATTGGCGATCTTTCGCAGGTCAATGAAGTGTGTTCCTATGGCGACGTCGTTGACTTTGTCGGAGTCTCTTATCTGGACCTTCATGCGTTTGCAGAGCGGAGGAAACATCTCAGTGAAGACCACTTGCTCATTCCAGATCGGCTCATAACTACTCTTCTGGACCGACGTCTTCCCCTGGAGGAAACACCATCAACATACGCCTGGATTGGCACCAATTCAACTCTTACACTGACACTTCATATTATGCAAATGTATACTGTATTTATAATGGGGAATGTGATCATTATGTAATGCTGTTTGTCTCTTTTGTTTATCAAGTAAATAAATAAAACAGACAGTTTCAATAAGACCGTTTCAGGTTCATGGTATGGAGAAGTGAGGAACCTCCTGAGTAGTGGGTGGCTGTAAGTGGACCTACTCTCTGTCCGGCGAAGAGCACTTGTACGTAGGGGTCCACCAGGTCTCTGTTCTCCCCTATGAAGGCCTTCTTAACGTTGGCCATGATGCTGGTGTTCATCTTGGGAAGGCCCTCAGCGCGGTAGATCTTCACGTAGAATCGTGCCCACTGCCTCTCCAAGGGAACACCCTCCGGAAGAAGGAGGTTCCTGACCAGAAACAAAAGGTTGAAAAACAGTTGTACGCCTGATTTCGTCTCAATGTAACCCCTTGATAACATTCTCCGGACTTTTTTATTTGACCCCTGACCCCCCTAAACATTTACATTTACATTTAAGTCATTTAGCAGACGCTCTTATCCAGAGCGACTTACAAATTGGTGCATACACCTTATGACATCCAGTGGAACAGCCACTTTACAATGTATATCCCTTCTACAACATTCTATTGCCCGAATAAAACATTCTCTACCCTTCTATGTCGTCTTCATCCGTCTCGTTGGCCTTGTGGGGAGTCTTGATGTTGTCCCCCTTCCCCACCACGGCGATGTCACACTTGATGTAACCTTTGCAGCCGGCCGTGATGTCATCAGGGTCAGACAGTGTGGCCCACTTGTGGTAGAATTGGTGCTCTGTGACAGACAAGTATCAATCCAAAAATCAACCATTCTCTCAACCACTTACAGGAATTAAAATAATTCTAAATATGACCACGGCAACCATCAACATCTCCCATGTGCCAGTCTCAGGACCTTACCACTTACCAGGCTGGGAGTAGACTGTGCCAACATCCAGCTTGAAAGTTCCAACTAAGGTGCCACTCCGCAGCAGGTTCTTAGAGTGGATCACCTGGTGAGAGAGAGGAGAGGAGAGGAGAGGAGAGGAGAGGAGAGGAGAGGAGAGGAGAGGAGAGGAGAGAGAGAGAGAGAGAGAGAGAGAGAGAGAGAGAGAGAGAGAGAGAGAGAGAGGAGAGAGAGAGAGAGAGTAAGGAGTAAGAGTGTGTGGGAGAAGGATAAAATGTTGATTTCATGCTCAAAGGCTGTTACTATAAAGAGAACGATTGAATGTCTGTGTGTGTGTGTAGAAGAGCCACTTACGGAGAGCTTCAGGATCTTGTCAAACATGACATCTGGTGGGACGTGGAAGTCAAAGACAAAATACTGTGGGGAGAAGAGAAGGCATAATGTGATGTGACAGATACAGTAGCCTTACTTTCTGTCAAATGACTCATGTATTGTATGATCATTCCATTGAGTTCAGTAGATTCAAAGGTTGAATTGAATGAATCAACCCCTGAAGGATTCATTGGTCATGCCACACAACACGTTTCTACATGCCTGATAGGGCTGGGAATTGCCAGGGACCTCACGATACAATATTATAAAAGCAAATCAAATTGTATTGGTTGCGTACGCACATTTAGCAGGTGTTAATGTGTTTGTGTAGTGAGAGGGAAAAAGAAACCCGCACACTGCTCTTGCTAGTAATCACTGCTCTTTAATAAGCTTTACGTATCGGCCTCAAGGCCTTCGTTTCTTCTTTTTTTGTCATCTTATTCAACTGTTACCATGCACCTGCAAAAAAGGTAGCTCAGATGTCGGAGTGTATTTTGAATCATGAATTGCGGGTGTAGTGAAATGCTAGTTTTCCAAGCTCCAACAGTGCAGTAATATCAAACAATACACACAAATCTAAAAGTAAAAGAATGGAATTAAGAAATATTAGTATGAGCAGCGTTGGAGTCCGGAGTATGAATATATATACTGTATATGTGGTGTATAGACATTGTGGACAGTATGTGGATACTTATGTGCCGATATGATATGTATTGCGATTCTCATGAGTCTCACGATTCTATATGTATTGCGGTTCGATACAGTGATTACAAAGCGATACGATGATCAATAAATAATGTCTGGTGCAGAGGGACAAGAGAGAGCCATGGAGAAAATGAGTTTTGATCAGCCATGGAAATAAAATTGGTGAAAATACATTCCCTATTTAGAAAGAAGATGGAGAACAGGCTATGAAGGAAAAATAATAAAAATAATAATATTGCGGTATTGCCAAATCAATAAATACCCCGATTTGTAACTGTATTGTCCCCCCCCCCATCACTAATGCTTGAGTTGAATAACTAACAGAATACAACCAACAATGATCAAGTTAACATTCTTTCAGCATTGGCTGAATCCATTCACGTCCGGGTGAATTGGATCGAATACAAGGGGAATTATTACAGACTAATGTCTAGCAGGATCAGGACACCAACTGAATAATGCTTTGACGCTTTGCTCAGCCTCCCTCTCGTGAAAGAAGAGTGTAATGTGCATAGCTCAAGGCAGAAAGGATTCCTGTTGAGCCCAGAGCAGAGGCTTTGATCTGAACACAGCCAGGCTGGTGCTGGAGCCTCTGAACTGAGCCTGGCTTCTCTTCCCACTTTTTCTACTCAATTATACACAATGTAGAAGAGAGAGGGGAGGGGAGGGGAGGGAGAGCGGGAGAGAGAGAGATGCACTTACCTCATTGTAGTAGGGGCAGTTAGTGGACTCCTTCATGGAGGTGTACTTCTTGTCGTCCCCAATCTCCACACAGACCACAGGGTCCATGTTAAGGCCAACCAGCTGCCTTGCCTCAACGACTGTGATGCTAATCTAATGGGACATATTAGCATTAGGGTTGCAAAGAAACAGAACATTTTCTGGAAAACCCAGGTTTTTCGGAAATCCTGCTGGAGGACTATCGGAATCGGGAGGGAATAAGCATGGAGGGAATCATTTAATTCCAAAACATTCCACCCAAATGCGAATGAAAGTACCATAA
Organism: Oncorhynchus keta; assembly: GCF_023373465.1. NCBI lineage: Eukaryota > Metazoa > Chordata > Actinopteri > Salmoniformes > Salmonidae > Oncorhynchus > Oncorhynchus keta. The sequence goes on along the minus strand of NC_068439.1, from coordinate 48,105,655 downwards.
TAAAAGGGTACGGCGTGAAACAAACAAGATGACAACTCAGACTGGAGGTTTAGACTACAGAGGCGACTTCTGTCCCTCAGGGTTAATTATCCCTGCTGTGAACATCTCAGTTGGTGTGCGCTGTTGTGGTTCCTGGTCACAGAGACTGGTACATTACTGTATCTAGGTCAGTTTGCTGTTGTTAGCAGGGGAGTTTATGCAGTTTGCAGTTAGGCTACGTTAATGAGCTGTTAGATTCTGTTCTCCCCACCCAGCCTTCACACTATCCTCTAATTGTATCCTTACTGGAGCGTTTTTTCTTTCCTCTCTAATAAACCCCATTCCTCCATCCTTCCTTCTCTCCTCTCCTCTGGTTGATAAATGTGTTCACTATGACCTTACCCTTCACCAATTCTGCTGTGAGACCTGAGTCCAAGCCAACAACCTGTACACAGCATCCAGTCGAAGCTATTAACTGCCTTTTCTCTCATGTCTTTTCTCTCAGGAGTGCGACATGGGTCCATGTGGAGGGAGCATGGAGAGACTTTTCTCATGCTGCTGGTGTACTGGTGGGAAAATGGGCAAGGCATAATGGGCTGTAACGGACAGTGGCGGCCCAGGTGAGAGACATTATCAAGGGCCATCCACTTTGAAACGAACTGACGAACTGAAACACTATCTGAAGCAGAACATGAAGAAATGCCAGAAGAAGATTGCCAGGAAGGAAGGGGGTGGTCAACTGTGCCTGTAAATTGATTTAGGGTTGCCCTAAACTGTTTATTTGGGGTATCATTATTTTGGAGGTCTACACACTAGGAAGATTATTGTGATTTAGATTGAAATGCATTGAGACACCGATCTGTCATTAACAAACCACTAAGTTGAGGGTCTTGCGTTTGCGTTATAGACTCAAAGTAAAGCACGAAGGACTGTCATTCGGTCACAAATTTGGGTTGTATCACTATTATGGGGACGGTGATAGTAGGGGTTTCAATTTACCATGTTATCATAATTCTAATGTTAAAGTGCATCAATACATATGGCTTTCTGGATAATACAGAACAATTTACATGAATGAGCATGTTTAAGTATGTTTATAACTATATACAGTACCAGTCAAACTTAGACTTAGTCTCAAAAGGGAGGAAATGTCACGAAAAATGACAAAATTAGACATACTATACTGTTTTTACTTAGAGAATTGTCCATTGCTATATGCTAGTGTTTTTTTTGCTGATGCAGGCTTGTCTTGTGTGACTTAGTCATAAGTCTGGGCGTACAGATAAGAGCCGGGTGCGACCGCAATATGTGACATCCCATTTGTACTATCTGCTGGAACTTCTTTCATAAACCATGTTCCCCATCCCTGTTTGCACACATCTGCTAACTGCCACATAGACAAAGAGGTTGGACTTTCTATAAAAGCTGAGAGCCAACTCTGCTCGTTGGGCATTTAACTCTGAACTATGAGTGATTGTTGATTGCTCCATTTTTTGCTAATCTTACAATAAAGGTTGTTGTTTGAAGAATATACAGTCTCTCTTTAGAATTTCCAAGACATCAGTCATCTTCCCCAAATTAAGGGGATGATGGTGCAATCTTTGTGAGAGGGAGGGAATATGATTTTATTGGTCCTCAACTAATGGCTCAGACACTCAGTTAGCCCTGAGTTAGCCTGCAGGTTAGTTCTGAATGATTCATTGCCATATACATTTACCTGGCTAAAAGGTGAGCCACTTGCGTGGTACCGGTTATCCCGAGTTGAACTCAGAGTTGACCAAAGTGACTCAAACCATGTAAGTAATATAGGGATCAGGAGCAAAGACCAAGATTTATACCAGGACATTGGTCCAGGGGCCCTTTCTCAAATTGTAAGAAACTCAAGTAGAGTAAACTCGAGTACAGTACCGCACAGTAGAGCACAGTACAGTACATTATATAATGGGTGGGTCTAATCATGAATGCAGATTGGTTAAAACCGCATTCCAGCCGCTGTCTATTCCACAGGTTACCACCGGCTAAATCTATGACATTAAAATGACAATTTACTCTGTTCCATTTGACTGCGCAATCCACTGTCTCATCAGCCCAGCCAAGCAATTTATAAACTTGATCTCCACTATAAAAAGCATCTAGACTTTATCTCACATTTCCTTTAGACTATCATTTTGTTTTCAACAGCAGAGATTTGTGTAAACCTTGCTGTCTGTCTCTCCAACATTTGCAACATTGTTTCAATATTTACATTTCATTTCCAGCTGTCCTATAGTAATGAATGTGTCGGGAGTCGGGATAAGACAGACAGGCAGGGAGCGTTTCTCAGCCAGTCGAAATCATGAACCAGCTGACATCATTTCTATGGATATATACAATGAAATGTTAATTGAAGAAAGGTTAAATGAAACAAAGTGCAGCTTTGTGTTAGCTGTGTTGTTGGCTAGCTCCTCTGAACAACAGTGTCCTGATGAGTAAGCACATTTTCTATGGTAGGCTAATTGTGCCTCATTAGGTCATTGTAATGAATGTCTCCAAATACATGCAGCTTAAACAAATGCAAATGCAGCTACTTTGCTGTTATTTTGCACTTTTTGACGTGACTGTAAGTTAGCCGTAGCTGGCTAGCTATAAAGGGATAAGAATGTTGCCAGCCAGTATGACAATAGAACATTTAGAATGAACGACTGGGTCACATCCAAAGATACTGTAATGACCTGACTAGATCATAAAGGAACAATTGTCCAGACAGAGGTTTGAGTTTACGAATTGACGGTTTATAAACCCAACTTCACACAAGCTACTGTTTGGCCATAGCCCACGCCAAATAAATGAAAGATACCCCACAAGCCAACCGTGACCTTCTCTTGTGAAGCCCAGATGTAAGAGAGAGAACAATGGCTAAACCTGGTCTTAACTTCCAATGCTCCATCCCCCTGCCCAACCCCCTCCATGCCACTCCGCCAACCACCAGGATGCCCGGCATCAGAACATTCCAGGCATCCACATGATTGGCACATAGTTGGTTGATTGGCATGTCGGACCCCGCGAACACTGGTAAGTACAACACAACCCACTAATAGCCTACCACATAACACACCGCTGTCTGTGCGGGTCGCTACAATACTGAACAAAAAGACTGAACAACTGGGTCGCGTCTCTAGGAACGGAACCGATACAACTAACGACCAATAATTATTTGAATATGTTGGTAACCCGTTGTATAAAAGTGATAATGCCCTCGAAGCCGGTGCCAATATATCCTCCAAACACGGGCTTCTCTGGCACTATCACTTAAGTAGAACACAGTACAATACAGCATATTACAGTAGAGTACAGTAACGTCATGAGTTGTGATTATGGTCCATTGTTTAGCTAGCTAACTACATGACTCCACTCTAATTTTGACAATGTACTGTATTTTCATTTCAAGTTAAAGGGTACTGTTAGCTAGCTAGCTAACGTTAGCTGGCTGGCTCGCTAACTAACGTTGCATCATGCGTTGGTATTCATTGTTTACCTAGCTAGCTATCTAGCTACATTTCTTAAAAAATACTCTCGTCTCAGTGTGCCAAAGTGCAGAATAACTGATGCATTTTTGAACACTCAACACCCATTGAATATGTCCAGTGTCAGTAAACGTTGGCAACAAAGCATAATTCAATTGTTGCCAGCAGCACATTTACAGTCACCAACACTCTGGATAACATACAAAAAAGTCTAACCAGCTCTGCTAGGGCGAGTAAAATGGTCAGAGTGGGGTGTTCTCTCATTATGTTTCTGAAAGTAGCTAGCCAATGTTAGCAAGGTAGCTTGGGTGCTTGACTGTAGTTGTGAGGTCACAACTTTTGGAACAACTCTACTTATTGGCCAGAGCGTCCAGTGTGCGCTCTGAACGCGATAGGACGAGTAATGTTAGGGTGAGCTATTCTCTCTCTCTCTCTCTCTCTCTCTCTTAGATCTCTGGAAGTAGCTGGCAAGTTCGTACAGAACGCACGGACCAAAACTTAAAGAGATGGGTGGGGCTAAGGCTTAAGAGGGTGTGAACAATGCTTTGTGTAGACAAAGAAGGGTGTTATATTGAAAAATAGTGTTAGATAAAAAATAATCATGAATTGCTTTATTTTCAAACATTAAGTTTCGGAGTCAGGTTTGGGACAGCCACTTGTACAAACAATGTCATTGTACCATGTTCATTTAACAATATGTTTGCTATTGCTTAGAAATGAATTAGAACATACCATGATTTAAATAAATGTCCTAATTTTGGAACTTAACAGTTAAAACAATTTAAAAATTGTGCGCGCCTATTACTATGACTGAACCTGCAAATCAACACATGTTTAGAGTGGCAAGTAGCCTAGCGGTTAGAGTGTTGGGCCAGTAACAGAAAGGTCGCTGGATCAAATACGTGAGCTGAAAAATCTGTCAATGTGCCCTTGAGCAAGGCACTTAATTTGCTCGAGAGGTGCCGTACTACTATGGCTAACCCTGTAAAACAACACATTTCACTGCACCTATCTGGTGTATGTGACAATAAAACATGTTTTTGTTTTTTTAAATATATTTTTTATTGGGGGTTGGGGTGTATTCTTTCCTCATCTCACCTGGTAATCCACAGGCCTCCCAGAACTAGGCTCCATCTTGATATCAGGCTTTGATCTGAGAGAGTCAAGGCACACAAATCAGAGCTTTTCCTAATGAAGTGTAGCCTGCAGTGTGCTAATTTACTCAACTAGTACTGTAGTATGGGTTATAAACATGAATAAGAGTGTTATAAAGGGTCAATGGATCGTTGCAGTAACAGATGTACAATAAGTAAGTACATAAATAAGTACACAGACCTCTTGTTGGAGACATTGGTGGTGACGGCAGTGACGGAGGCCAGGGAGATGCAGTCTGGGTCCAGACCCCCCACCCCTCCCAGACGCATGGCCTTCCTGTTCAGATCCTCCATGTCCAAGATGGCTGGCTCATCTTGGGGGCGCCATCACAATAACCTATGTTACTATATGCCAGGGGAGGCCAACCCTCTTCCTGGAGAGCTACAGGTCTCTCTCTCTATCTCTGCTCTAACACACCTGATTCAATTTATCAAAGTCTCGATGGGCAGCTGATTAGTAAAAGCCTACCTTTCTTGTGGTCATCCTTGGAGCTCTTGGTCTTGCCGAGCTTCATGGCTGAGAATACCCCCTTCCCCGCTCTGAGGGAGGAAGAGAAGAGGAGGAAGTAAAGTAAACAAAGGAACTACTGAACACTTACACAGTGAAATCAGGTCAAATATTTTGGAAGACCTACCTCTTTGGGGATAATGACAAAGTCAAGTTCCCCAAATTCATGAACTATTCTCATTATTGTGACATTCAGAGGACTTTGTTAAACTCTCATGTAGGGACCTTTATATTTATCTGAGGAGGACCTCATTGAACAAGAAATGTATGAGTGCTTCAGCAGTACATTATGAAAAACTACAGTACCTAACTAAAACATACACCATGGGTAGGCAACCCTGTTCCTGGGGTGCCACAGTTACTGCAGGATTTTGTTCCAACGAGGCACCACACTTGACCAACTAAGCTAATTGATCAGTTCAGTAATTGCCTAAATTCAACATACACTACATGACAAAAATGTATGTGGACACCTGCTCATCGAACATCTCATTCCAAAGTCATGGGCATTAATATGGAGTTGGTCCCCCCTTTCCTGCTATAATGGCCTCCACTCTTCTGAGTAGGCTTTCCACTAGATTGTGAAACATTGCTGCAGTGACTTGCTTCCATTAAACCACAACAAGAGCATAGTGAAGTTGGGCACTGATGTTGGGCGATTAGGCCTATTACGCAGTCGGCGTTCCAATTCATCCCAAAGGTGTTTGATTGGGGCTGAGGTCAGGGCTCTGTGCAGGTCTGTCAAGTTCTTCCACACCGATCTCAACAAACCATTTCTGTATGGACCTCGCTTTGTGCACGGGGTATTGTCATGTTGAAACAGAAAAGGGCCTTCCCCAAACTGTTGCCACAAAATTGGAAGCACAGAATCGTCTAGAATGTTATTGTATGCTTTAGCGTTAAGATTTCCCTTCACTGGAACTAAGGGGCCTAGCATGAACCATGAAAAACAGCCCCAGCCCATTATTCCTCCTCCATCAAACTTTACAGTTGGCACTATGCATTGCGGCAAGTAGTGTTCTCCTGGCATCAAACCCAGATTCGTCCATTGGACTGCCAGATGGTGAAGTGTGAGAACGCGTTTCCACTGCTCAAGAGTCCAATGGCGGCGAGCTTTACACCACTCCAGCCGACGCTTGGCTTTACTACGCATTGTGATCTTAGGCTTGTGTGCGGCTGCTCGGCCATGGGAACCCATTTCATGAAGCTCCCGATGAACATTACTTGTGGTGACGTTGCTTCCAGAGGCAGTTTGGAACTCGGTAGTGAGTTTTGCAACCGAGGACAGACGATTTTTACGCGTCACATGCTTCAGCACTTGGCGGCCAAATTCTGTGAGCATGTGTGGCCTACCACTTCGCGGCTGTGCTGTTGTTACTCCTAGTCGTTTCCACTTCACAATAGCACTTACAGATGACCGGGGCAGATTTAGCAGGGCAGAAATTTGATGAACTGACTTGTTGGAAAGGTGGCATCCTATGACGGTTCCACGTTGAAAGTCACTGAGCTCCTTAGTAAGGCGATGGCTGTGTGCTCGATTTTATACACAGGCCAGCAATGGGTGTGGCTGAAATAGCCGAATCCACAAATTTGAAGAGGTGCCCACATACTTTTGTATATATTGTGTACCTGCTCTTCCAGGACAGATCAATCAAAAACATGAAGTGCCTGTGACACTCCAGGACGAGGGTTGCCTACCCTGCCCTAAACCAACATAACTCATTGCACCGTCAGGAGAGAAACATTTAGCAGAGATGAACATCACATGGACAAGACAGTCTCTTCACCCCCCGACCCCCATCACTATAGAACTCAGCGGTGTCCAATAGCGACACACAGTTATTACAGAGGATCACATATCACCACCATAACAAAGGCCTGGACCGACAAATGAGGGGCCTTAATAATGAACAACTATGAGCGTGACCATCCAATTAGCTGCAGATATAGATACATGTCAGATAGAAGATGAAAGGGAGGTTTTCTGTTCGTCTTCTCAAGCATTCTGAAGTGGAGTAGTTGATCAGTTCAATTTCAATTTCCAGTTAAATTTCTGCTTTCCATCTTCCTTTCATTAATTCACTGATATCTATCAAACCCACTTTCGATAAGAACCATAAAAGGAAGGAGATAAGATAGTGTTCATTCAAGAAAATGGGAGCATCCTTTAGAAAGAAGCAATATACAGTAAGACTACAAAAACAATTGTTCACTCAAGGCTGGTTCACCTAGCTACCATACTATTACTATTGACATAATCACAATGCAATGGACTTTAGAATGTAACATTTGTAAAACTGTTCCACAAAATCAATAACACCTCAAAGCAACGCTAGAGTGCAACCACCGGGTGTTGAATACAGATGTAGGATCTTAATTTGAGTTTGCTACAGAAGAAAAATAATCCTGCAGCAAAAGAAAACGTGAATTATTATATGGATTATAATTAATGGACCATTTTACTAGAGGTAGATACATTTTGTTGTTAGGGAAAATCAAGTCTCACATTTTAAAGTGGAAATAACAAACTTTAGAAAGCCTGTGTTGTAAACCTTGAATACACGACAAGTTTGCATTTCCTGCCTTGCAGGAAAATTCTCAGCAACAACAGAGCGATCAAATTAAGATCCTACATCTGTACAGCCTCAGTCAGATTAACAAACATTTAACCTTTTACTGCATTGGGCTAAATCAGGCTCACACAGAGTGATTCTTGGTAGTCTTAAACAAATCTATACACCTCACACACATGGTTATGGGCTTAAAAAAGAAGACGCTTGTAGCATGTCAGACATAGCATTGCAATCTATGCAATTTAGAGTATATACATCACAGAAGACTGAAATATAACAAAACTGTTTGACATAGAAACACGAAATTATGAAAAATATTAATAACATTCCACCCATTAGGCTACAGAGGGCGCATTTGGTCCTTGGCTAGAGGAAAGGGCTATGCAGATCATACTAATCAATAAGCAAAAGCAAGTGGTTCATACATACCATACGAAAAATACCAAGGGTCCAAACCCAGCTCAGGATGACAACACTAGCTACCTCTCTGTCTCTCAACAAAATAAGATTCAACTGTCCCTCATTCACTCTATTCCATGTTTGGAGTTCCTTCGTTAAACAGGAGCCTAGCTCACAGGTGCACTAGAATCCAAGTAGGTAGGTAAAGAGGAATACAGGTGTGCATGCAGGGAGGCAGAGGAGGGAGAGGCAGGTGAGGGTATGAATCTAAGGCGAATATACAGCAGTGCACAAGCTGCTGTGGTGTTGGGGAAGAGGGAGGGGGTGCACTGATGACCAAATAATATGAGTGTAGACAAGCATGGCAAGGGATTCATTGGAGCACATGTACAGTACACTCTGAAACGAAGACACACACAGGCATGCAAGCACACACCAGGGTTTAGAACCAGTTCAGGGAACAGAACTGAAAACTGGAAAAGTACAAAACATTTTTAGAAACAGAATCAGAACCAGGAACAAAAGTGATCTATACAGTTCCGGAACAGAATCGTTATTTTAAAAGCATGAAGACCGGTTAATAACGTTATTTATTGTTACGAGCATTTTTTCCCAGTCCCACAAAAAATGCAACAAAGTGCCTATGCAAAGCCCTCACTCTTTCACTCAGCAACTGCTTCCAGTGTCTGCCCGCCAGCTGAAAATCTTTTCCAGTGTGTGCAGGCTACCTACCCCTCCCAAAACACAAGCTACTGTAGCCTACTGACGTTACAAGTGTGATTAAGAATTTAGGGAGAGATTTTTAATTTTTTTTAAACTAGAGAAGAACGGATGAACTTTTTCAATGCTAGTTAAGGATGCTATAGTTATCATGTTTCACAAAGGTAAGACGTGTTTTTATTTCAATTCTGGTGCCACTCCGCACACACCAGCTTGTTAGCATGGTCCAATGTTCAGCCAACTCTCAGAAGTTCAAAGACATTCAAAGTTCCTTCATAGAAGCCGCTCCTCCGTAGGTATAATTCTGTGGGCCTAATTGAAATAATGCATGTCATAAAAAGATGGCCAGCGCTTCAAGTCAAGCCTCCTCCTCCACCCTCTCTGGCTCTCACGCCTACACTTGTCTGCCCAATGCATGTAAACTACTAGCCCATTTCAGAGGTTTAAAAAGGTTCGAACCAGTTTATAACTTTATTTTTCTGGTCAAAACAGTCAAATGGAACAAAAAAACAATGGTTCCCAACCACTAACGCACGCACGCACGCACGCACACACGCACGCACGCACACACACACACACACACACACACACACACACACACACACACACACACACACACACACACACACACACACACACACACACACACACACTCACACTTACTCTGCCAGAGCAGAACGCTACTGTTGAATGAACTGGGAGGATTAAAGAGGAAAGTTTGGCGTCTGTCTGTCAGAGAACTATAGAGGATCACAGCGTCTTATTACAGTCAGCAGGAACAAAATGGAGGAGATGGAACTGGAGCAGACAAGTTCAACCACAGAGTGAGCTGTCACCAGGGATGAAAACCCACGGACAAATGGGCTTAATACATTTCAACACCTCTATAACAAAGAGACACACTAATAAAGTTACCAACATTATAAAAGAAACACAGAGCCGATACCTACTTCTCTTTTCTGCATTTTTCATTCTTCTCTTTTCCTTTACTGTGCCAAGCACAGAGTGAATGCAGATCGGGACAAAAAAAAGAGTTAACAAACATCACTATCTTTTGAGAGAAGCAGTGTCTGAGCGAGAGAAAGAGAAGAGAACTGATTGAGACTTCGCCTCTTTGCTGTTGTTTAATCAGCGACTCTAGTTTAATAAAGAGAGTAGAGACGGGGCTGTTTGAGTATGTATGAAAGGTCAGTGAGTAGGCAGAGCAGAGAGATGCTAAATGGAAATTAAAAACTGGCTGAACTTCAGAAAGGGCTAAATTTGAACAAATATGCTGCTGGAGGGGCAATTTCTGCACTGTTTTTCCTCTCGGTGTGATGGAATTCCAACTCAATGAACAAAAGTAACGTTATCCCTAAAATGGGCAATAATACAAGCTATGTGTAATCAGAACAATGTCACCAAGTACCCAGTATTTTTGCCCTTTTCATTTAAACTGAAATGGAAGAAAAACCAAGTAAACTGTATCTTTAATCAAAACACTGCAAATCAAACCAATCAAATCACATCAAACCAATCAAAACCACACAAACCGTTTGCTTGAATCAGGTTGTGGAGTAACTCATCAGACCAACATCAATGACTGACCTATCTTGATGTAACCAACCCCCTACTACCGACCATGTCGATTAATACTGATCAATATTATCTATGGAGTGATTTGGTGTAATTACAAGGAATATTTTGGTATATAGTGAATAAAAGTGCTCCTGTCTGTGTATCATAACTCATGGGATAGTTGTCCCATTGATATTGGGGTTGCTTGTCAATCTGACAACCATTCCCATTGTAACAATGTACACAGAAAGCTAAATGACGTTCAAAAGACGTTGAGAATACTTAATATCCGGATGTTGAAAAGGCATCTATGTTTCACAAGCTTGAACAGCACAATACAGCACAGCACAGTACAGTAGAGTTTAATTCAGCAGAGTACAGTATAGTAGAGCAATGTACAGTAGAGTTTAGTTTAATTCAGTGGAGTACAGTAGGGTACAAAGTACATTATACTGTGCTCTACTGTACTGTAGTGTACTGTAGTGTACTGTACTGACATATACTTTACTTTTCATTACACTACTGTGCTCTATTGTACTGTACTGAACTATACTCTACCTTTCCTCTACTTTACTGTACTGTCTAAACTTATGAAAACTTGTTTTTTTCTATGATTGGTTCTGATTTGGTAGGGCCAGACCAAAAATCGACAAAACAAAGATGTCCAAAAGACGCTAACCACTGTGCTCAGTGGTTATTGACATTTGAGTTTTTACTTATTTGAAGAAATTTGAGATGGTACGCAACCACAACAGAAATACAGAGAGGGGCAGCACGCTACCTGACGTAATGCTCAAGAGACACACACGCACGCGCACGCACACACGCACGCACACACGCACACACACACACACACACACACACACACACACACACACACACACACACACACACACACACACACACACACACACACACACACACACACACACACAAAATGATTACTTTTTTCAATTTACCAAAATGAGGGGAGAGAGGAGGGGAGAGCAAGCAAAAATAGATAAAAAGAGAGGGTCGGAGAGAGAAAAAGAGAGAGGAGAATGGTCAGTATAAAATCAAAAACTTGTAAAATTGAATATCAATAAATAAAGGAGGAGGAAAAAAGAATTGAGCTGCAGGTAATTAATAATGCATCACCACAAAGCTCTGTTCTGCTCTGGGGGCTCTGCTGAATAGTCTCTCTCTCACACACATGCACACACATGCACACACACACACACACACACACACACACACACACACACACACACACACACACACACACACACACACACACACACACACACACACACACACACACACACACACACACACACACACACACACACACACACACACACACACACACACACACACACAGTGTTCTCTCAGGAGTGTCTCGTGATCAGATGGTCAGACAATGATCAGGTGAACCAGACATCCAGAGTGGTGGTTCAATGTTCTAGAGCGGACTGTTCCGGTCGAAAAAAAGATTTACCATTCCACTGCCTTCTCATGAAGTTCTCTCCTATTATTAATATTGATATACACAGAAATGGTTTTCTAAATCTCTATTTCAATGACAATTATGATGCAAGCACTGCCATCCGACTTCTATAAAAATGTAGCCTTTTGAAATATGACTGTCAATATCTCAAGAGCTTAGCTGTTCTGTCTGGTTAGGCATTGGCTGCAGGGGCTGCAGGAGTATTAAATATGGCCTCTTAGCTATTGCTTAGATTTTTTTCCCTCTGTGTAATTGCAAAAAGCTTGTATTCTGGGCTGCTGGTGTGGTATTCGTTCCTCTGTGTATTTGTAATAAGGTTGTATTCTGGGCTGGTGTGGTATTTATTTCTTCATTAGTGTAAAAGGCTTTATCAATATTTAACATCAGAGAACAATCCTTTGAGTCTATGTACCCTATACTGGATGAAAACAGGAAAGAAAGAAAGACAGCCTTCCATTTGTGTGTTCGTGCGTGCGTGCCTGCTTGTTGAAGATTGAGAGAAATACAGAACAAGCGATGACAGAAAGAGAAAGGAAGGAAGGAAGAAGAGAGATATGTAGAGGAGGTAAACATATCCGGCTGGTCACAAGAAAAAAGCGGTTGACTTCGGATGTAACAAAAGGTCCTGAGGACGTCGATATATGGCTTCCTCAGTGCTCACAACAAACAGTGGCACAGCACTGGACTCAAACTCACAAGGTTCAGAGCCTTCCCCAAACCATAGCCTTAACCACTTGGAATGAATACCTCAACTTAACCCTTTGAGTTGTTTCTGTTTTATCCCTGCAACCACGTGGAATTAATGGGTCAAAAAATCGGCGTTCATCCAATTCAAATTTTTTTAAGTCAAACTATGAGATCAGGTTGCAAAATACAGCAGTTGACTGAGGAAGGAGGGAGAGGCTGAATAGTAGTCGTGGCTAACTTTCACTCGGCTTTCTCTGAATCCCCCTCTGTCTTAAAAATGTTATTCTGCTCATGCCCGAAATAGTGCTGTTGCATTTTTAAGTCTGGTATTGCATCACGCTTCAGGCTGCTTTCTGCCTGTTGTTTCAAACACAACTCCCTCTCTAGAGCTAGGTAACATGCCTTGGCAAAAAAATAAAATATCTATGTTGACATCCTTAATGAGAGGCTGCCTGGATCTTTCATTTAAAGACCCTTGCTCCCTTCGGTCTCAACGTAGACTTTGATCTGAACCCATTCTTGTGATTATTGTGACTTTGCCATTGTAATTGTTTGTAAGTTTGTGTAGTCTAAAATGTATCTATGATCGTATGGTATCCATTTTTTTTTGTATGCTGTTCTTTGTATGCCATTTTAACATTTGATAATTAACCAATGATATTAGGCCACACTTGGCCATGATTACAGACACCTGTGTCTTTTGACACTATATAAACGAGTCATACCGCAGTGTTTGATCATACCCCGATGAAGAGAGCTTGTCTGTCGAAACGTTGGACAGGACATTTTTGCATCTGAGCTCCTAGAGTGTGCGGCTCTCCTTTATTTTCAAGACATCCTTAATGATATCTGAACTCTTTAGGATGACTCGTTTACGCAATATCATCTCTCAACGTTGTATGATAATCCAAAAAGGCCGATTAGACAGTACACTGTAGCTTCTACTCTTATTTCTTATTTCTCCTGTTTTTTTTATTTGTATTTGTATTTTCTTTAGTTGATATTGAATACTGTCCTGTTGGGTAGGACTTGCACATTAAGTATTTCACTGTACTTGTACATGTGACAAGTCAAACTTGAACGTGAACTTGTGATTTGACATTATGTGTGATGACATTTCACCATAATGAAACAGTAGGTAATTCCATAACGGCCATACATATAAATGAATGCCACAACAGAAGGTGCTTTCTATTTAATGTATAATAATCAGGATCATATTGTGATTGGGCTGAGGGAATCTGGAATCTGGTGTGTGCGATATTCATTACACTTTTTTACAATCGCTAGGATCCATTTCTCAATACTTAGGTCACTTTTTCCAAACTCTTCACACAATTCTCCTAACCAACTTTCAGCTTGGCACAGCAGTTAATTTCACATCCAAAATGCACTAAAACTACCAAAACCCTTTATACATGTCTCAAATCAACTCATTCTTCCATAACACTAGCAAAGGTTGTCACCCAACAAGCAAACAATGACCTAAACAACACTAACAACAGGTGGCATTACACCATGTTTTCTTTTGTAAAATGTCTTTACAAAACAAGAATGACAACTCTCTACTGTTTAGAATTCACTACAGTATATGTTACAGGAATGAATCAGACATGATGCAATAAGCTTCAATATGTTTTATATCATTTAATGACTCCAACCTAAGTGAATGTACACTTCAGACTTCAACTGTACTTCAGTTAAAGTCTCTCATTATAGAACTTATATGGGAATTATCAGTCAAGATGAAATAGGGGTCAGATTTATGCATGGCACAGGTGTTGCTATAAGGATTTATCCCAGGAGGTTGTTCTTGGGATCATCATGGTGATCTCCTCTCACACCGTGGCTTTAGACAGGAAGTCAGAGAGGGTCACTTAACACGCTCGGTCAGTCAACATAGGGGGGCAACACAGTGGCACATAACACACAGGCAATACACCACAAAAAAAACACAGCACTCAGACACACTGAAGAAGACCATGAGGGAAAACGGGGAGATAAAACACCAAGGAGGAGTTGGTTGGAGATATTTGCTATCGCATAAGGACACTTCATGTACACGTATTCAAGCACTGCAATAACATGAATCTAAAGTTACCTCTTCAACGGCAGCATTTGATGTCTACAACTGAAGCTCTTCTCTGAGTACTTCAAACAAGCCACAGCTTCAAACAAAAGACACATTAGGAATCAACGACCCCAGAACATTCTACCAGTGCCAAGTTCATACTGACCTCATATGAATACAGACCCTCTACATTAAAGACTCATTTGTTAGTGGTGCTGTGAGCTCATACAGCCCCATAAAGACCTTCTACATAAAATACTTAATGTGGTAAAGATGGCAAAAGATGGCGCCGATAGAGAAGGCCGTCATCTTACGAGTTCCAACCTGACTTTGACGCTTAGTGACTTTTTTTGTGTTTATCTGTACAGTTTTTGTATCTTTACCGACCAATCACTTTTGGACATCAGATTGACAGTTGCTAACCTGACTTTAAATGTCTAATTTTGACGTTAATACCGACTTCAACTCCGACTCAGCTGTTCGCTTGTTCACACCGGACATAGTTCCTTTGTTTTATGGGCTACCTAAACGCTGCAGACGTAGACGTGGAAGATGGGCTGGCATCCTGGTGAGACAGAGAAGAAGATAAAATCGATCAGCACTCCCCTCTGTTTTATTGGCAAATATCCAGTCACTCGAGAATAAGATGGATGAGATGTGTTTGAGATCTCCTATCAGAGAGACTTGAAAAGCTGCAATGTTCTAAAACTTGGCTGGTTGAATCTATGTACATAGAACTGGTTTCAAGTCCAAAGGGGGGGGTGTGCCTCTTCATTAACATCAACTCTTGTGCTGCTTCCAATGTGAAGGACATCTTGAGCTTCTGCTTACGTGATATAAAATATGTCATGGTGAGCTGCAGACCTCTTTATCTACCAAGAGAGTTCTCATCCGTAATTATCACGGCTGTCTACATCCTCCCACAAGCCAACACCACTTTTGCACTCAGTGAACTGTATGGGGCCCTAAACAAACAAGAAACAATACACTCAGAGGCAGCGTGTCTGGTGGAAGGAGACTTTAGCGCAGGGAGACTTAAAATCATTCTACCTCATTTCTATGACACGTCTCCTGCTCCACTAGGGGCGATAAAACTCTAGACCACCTTCATTAAACCCACAGAAATGCATACAAGCCCCCCTCTCCCTATTTTTGGTAAATCAGACCATGACTGTATCCTCCTGCTTCCTGTTTACAAACTCAGCTCAAACAGGAAGTACCAGTCACTCGCTCAATACGGAAGTGGTACAATGAAGCAGATGTGAGGCTACAAAACTGTTTTGCTTGTACAGACTGGGAAATGTTCCAGGATTCATCCAATTACATTGAGGAGTTTACCACATTAATCACGGGGTTCATCAATAAGTGAAAAGTGACAATACGGACATATCTGTGCTGGGCTAAAGGCTAGAGCTACCGCTAGCAAGGAACTGGACGCGGACAAGGATGCATACAAGAAAGTCCACTACGACCTCCAACAAGATATCCAACATGCAAAGGAAATATAGGGGGAAGGTGGATTCCTAATACACCGGCTTCGACGTGTGTCAGATGTGGGAGGGCTTGCAGACGATAACGGATTACAAAGGGAAACACAGCTGTGAGATGCCCAGTGACGCAGAACTCCCAAACGAACTAAATCCTTTTTATGCTTGTGTCGAGGAAAACAAAACAGTTCTGCATGAAGGCGCCTGTTGTTTCGGTTGACTGTGTGACTCGATCTCCATGGCCGATGTGAGTAAAACAGGTTTACACTCGGAATACCAGGGCTTGTTCACAGAGCATGCGCAGACCAGCCAGTGTCTTCACCAATATTTTCAACATGTTTCAAGCTAACCACCATTGTCCCTGTTTCCAAGAACTTCAAGGTAACCTGCCTAAATGACTATCGCCCTGTCGCACTCACATCTGTAATTAGGAAGACACACTGGACCCACTCCAATTAGCATACTGCCCTAACAGATCCACAGATGACACAATCTCAATTGCACTTCACACTGCCCTCTCCCACCTGGACAAGAGGGGAAATAACTATATGAGAATGCTGTTCATTGACTACAGCTCAACGTTCAACATCATTCTCCCCTCCAAGCTCATCATCAAGCTTGGGACCCTGAGAACTCCCTCTGCAACTGGATCCTGGACTTCCTGACGAGCTGTGCCCAGGTGGTGAGGGTAGGCAAGAACACCTCCGCCACGCTGTCACTAAACACGGGTTCCGCTCAGTTGTGCGTGCTTAGTCCACTCTTCTACTCCCTGTTCACCCACGACTGCATTGCCACATACGACTCCAACGCCATCATCAAGTTTGCTGGCAACACGACGGTGGTAATCCTTATCACCAACGGCGTTGAGACAACCTACAAGTAGGAAGTAAGAGACTTGGCAATGTGGTGCCAGCACAACAACCTCTCCCTCAACATCTGTAAGACCAAGGAACTGATCATGGATTACAGGAGAAAGAGAGGAGAGCACGCCCCCATCCACATGGACAGGGCTGTAGTGGAGTGGGTCGAGAGCTTCAAGTTCCTTGGTGTCCACATCACTAACCTAACATGGTCCACACACACCTGCACAGTCATGAAGAGGGAATGACAGCGTATGTTCCCCTTCAAGAGGCTGAAAAGATTTGGCATGGGCCCTCGGATCCTCAAAAAGTTCTACAGCTGCACCATTGAGAGAATATTGACGAGCTGCAGAGGACATCCCAGGAGATCACTGGTGCTGAGCTCCCTGCCATCCAGGACCTCTATCAGGCGGTGTCAGAGGACTTCAGCCACCAAAGCCATAAACACTCTGCTACCATCCGGCAAACAATACCGGGGCATTGGTTCACGGACCAAGAAAGCTTTTATACCCTAGCCATAAGACTGCTTCTATGGCCATAAGTCTGTTAAATAGTTCATTCTATCTGCATTGACCCTACAGTATCTTTCACTGACTCTATGCACACTCACAATACTATATACACACACTATACACACATTTACATTACATTTAAGTCATTTAGCAGACGCTCTTATCCAGAGCGACTTACAAATTGGTGCATACACCTTATGACATCCAGTGGAACAGCCACTTGCATCTAAATCTTTTTTTTTTGGGGGAGAAGGGGGGTGAGAAGGATTACTTACCCTTACTTACCCTATCCTAGGTATTCCTTGAAGAGGTGGGGTTTCAGGTGTCTCCGGAAGGTGGTGATTGACTCCGCTGTCCTGGCGTCGTGAGGGAGTTTGTTCCACCATTGGGGGGCAGCGAACAGTTTTGACTGGGCTGAGCGGGAACTGTACTTCCTCAGTGGTAGGGAGGCGAGCAGGCCAGAGGTGGATGAACGCAGTGCCCTTGTTTGGGTGTAGGGCCTGATCAGAGCCTGGAGGTACTGAGGTGCCGTTCCCCTCACAGCTCCGTAGGCAAGCACCATGGTCTTGTAGCGGATGCGAGCTTCAACTGGAAGCCAGTGGAGAGAGCGGAGGAGCGGGGTGACGTGAGAGAACTTGGGAAGGTTGAACACCAGACGGGCTGCGGCGTTCTGGATGAGTTGTAGGGGTTTAATGGCACAGGCAGGGAGCCCAGCCAACAGCGAGTTGCAGTAATCAAGACGGGAGATGACAAGTGCCTGGATTAGGACCTGCGCCGCTTCCTGTGTGAGGCAGGGTCGTACTCTGCGGATGTTGTAGAGCATGAACCTACAGGAACGGGACACCGCCTTGATGTTAGTTGAGAACGTCAGGGTGTTGTCCAGGATCACGCCAAGGTTCTTAGCGCTCTGGGAGGAGGACACAATGGAGTAGTCTACCGTGATGGCGAGATCATGGAACGGGCAGTCCTTCCCCGGGAGGAAGAGGAGCTCCGTCTTGCTGAGGTTCAGCTTGAGGTGGTGATCCGTCATCCACACTGATATGTCTGCCAGACATGCAGAGATGCGATTCGCCACCTGGTCATCAGAAGGGGGAAAGGAGAAGATTAATTGTGTGTCGTCTGCATAGCAATGATAGGAGAGACCATGTGAGGTTATGACAGAGCCAAGTGACTTGGTGTATAGCGAGAATAAGAGAGGGCCTAGAACAGAGCCCTGGGGGACACCAGTGGTGAGAGCGCGTGGTGAGGAGACAGATTCTCGCCACGCCACCTGGTAGGAGCGACCTGTCAGGTAGGACGCAATCCAAGCGTGGGCCGCGCCGGAGATGCCCAACTCGGAGAGGGTGGAGAGGAGGATCTGATGGTTCACAGTATCGAAGGCAGCCGATAGGTCTAGAAGGAGTTAACACAGTTACTGAATTCTTTATTCTTACTCTTATTCTTATGAATTATCTATCACTTTACACTGCCTTCATGTACATATTGTGACAATTCTCTTCAAGGTTAAAATTAAGTGAAAGACCAACACAAAATCACACCAGAGAGTGTTCTTTCCAACAGGTCAGTACCTGAATGTTTGTTTCTCCGGCCTGGACCGCCCCAGGCCGCAGGTGTGGTCCCGGGTTGTAATGTACGCTGGTCGAGCCTCAAGTACCTGATATGGCCTCATGCTCACTTTTCTCCCAGGTAGGGAAACAATATCATGAGCCGTACACCTCAGTTCGCCCTGTATCCCTGAAAATACATCATTGTTTTTCTGGATCAAGGTCTTTACTTCCTGTACTTGTGCTGGAGACAGTGTAGGTGAAACATGCACTTCGGCTGCACGCCTGAGTGGGTGTGGGGTACATGACAATTAGTGTTTCTCTCTCTAAAGCCACGCTTTTAACAGGTTTACGTGATATATCTGTTCCGGGGACCGACGACCTGGCTGTCGGATCCGATAATAAACCTCTGCTATTTTCTCCAGCACTTGATATGATCCCTTCAATGTGGCTAACAGTTTACACTCTACCATGGGGATCAGCACATTATGTCCCGGTTGAAATTCCCCCAGGGTAGCCTGCCGCTTATAAGTATGCCGCTGGTGCTCTGGTGCTCTTGTGCTTGTGGTTATCCTGTCTACCATGGCTGTGATGTGCTCTGTAACACTAGTATAAGAGGTGAACTGGTGCTCCCAGGTTTCCCGTGCGATGTCTAAGATTCCCTGGGCATGCCTCCCATATACCAGCTCAGAGGGTGAAAACCCCCGCGAGGCTTGGGGAACCTCTCTAATGGCAAACATCAGATACGGCAACATGAAATCCCAGTTTTCCCCATCCTTATCTATTACCTTCCAGAGCATTGACTTCAGGGTGCGGTTGAATCGCTCAACCAGCCCATCCGAATGAGGATAGTAAACCGATGTCCTCAACTGTTTCACCTGCCACAACTTGCAAAGGTCTGCCATAAGGCGGGATAATAAAGGGGGTCTCCTGGTTAGTAAGGATCTCTTTTGGAATCCCTACCCTGGTGAACAGGGGCACTAATTCCTTGGCTATAATTTTGGAAGACATCGTCCGAAGGGGATTGCCTTCTGGGTAGCGAGTGGCATAATCTAGGATGACCGGAATGTATTGGTGCCCTCTGGCGGATTTGGGTAGCGGGCCCACTATAACCATCGCTATCCTCTCAAATGGCGTTTCAATTATGGAGATGTTAACTGGAACTCGGAGCACCCCCCACAATGTTGAGCCACTTCAGCCTGAACATGATCATATTACTCCAGTGCTAGCCTCTCGACAC